>NC_061796.1:17927299-18207299 GCF_021462225.1 Girardinichthys multiradiatus
CAGACACACCGAAGCCAGACACACCACAGCCTGACTCCAGGCCAGACACACCGCAGCCTGACCCCAGGCCAGACACACCGCAGCCTGACTCCAGGCCAGACACACCGCAGCCTGACTCCAGGCCTGACACACCACAGCCAGACACACCACAGCAAGACACACCACAGCCTGACTCCAGGCCAGACACACCACAGCCAGACACACCACAGCCAGACACACCACAGCCTGACTCCAGGCCAGACACACCACAGCCAGACACACCACAACCTTACTCCAGGCCAGACACATCACAGCCAGACACACCACATCCAAACACACCACAGCCTGACTCCAGGCCAGACACACCACAGCAAGACACACCACAGCCTGACTCCAGGCCAGACACACCAAAGCCAGACACACCACAGCCCGACTCCAGGCCAGACACACCACAGCCAGACACACCACAGCTGACTCCAGGCAAGACACACCGCAGCCTGACTCCAGGCCAGACACACCACAGCCAGACACACCACAGCCTGACTCCAGGCCAGACACACCACAGCCAGACACACCACAGCCTGACTCCAGGCCAGACACACCACAGCAGGACACACCACAGCCTGACTCCAGGCCAGACACACCACAGCCAGACACACCACAGCCTGACTCCAGGCCAGACACACCACAGCCAGACACACCACAGCCAGACACACCACAGCCAGACACACCGCAGCCAGACACACCACAGCCTCAGTCCAGGCCAGACACATCACAGCCAGACACACCATAGCCAGACACACCACAACCTGACTCCAGGCCAGACACACCACAGCCTGACACACCACAGCCAGAAACACCACAGCCAGACACACCACAGCCTGACTCCAGGCCAGACACACCACAGCCTGACTCCAGGCCAGACACACCACAGCCTGACACACCACAGCCTGACTCCAGGCCAGACACACCACAGCCAGACACACCACAGCCTGACTCCAGGCCAGACACACCACAGCCAGACACACCACAGCCTGACTCCAGGCCAGACACACCACAGCCAGACACACCACAGCCAGACACACCACAGCTAGACACACCGCAGCCTGACTCCAGGCCAGACACACCACAGCCAGACACACCACAGCCTGACTCCAAGCCAGCCACACCACAGCCAGACACACCACAGCCTGACTCCAAGCCAGACACACCGCAGCCAGACACATCACAGCCAGACACACCACAGCCAGACACACCACAGCCTGACTCCAGGCCAGACACACCACAGCCAGACACACCAAAGCCAGACACACCACAGCCTGACTCCAGGCCAGACACACCACAGCCAGACACACCACAGCCTGACTCCAGGCCAGACACACCACAGCCAGACACACCACAGCCAGACACACCACAGCTAGACACACCGCAGCCTGACTCCAGGCCAGACACACCACAGCCAGACACACCACAGCCTGACTCCAAGCCAGACACACCACAGCCAGACACACCACAGATTGACTCCAGGCCAGACACACCACAGCCAGACACACCGCAGCCAGACACATCACAGCCAGACACACCACAGCCAGACACACCACAGCCTGACACACCACAGCCTGACTCCAGGCCAGACACACCACAGCCAGACACACCACAGCCAGACACACCACAGCCTGACTCCAGGCCAGACACACCACAGCCAGACACACCACAGCCTGACTCCAGGCCAGACACACCACAGCCAGACACACCACAGCCTGACTCCAGGCCAGACACACCACAGCCAGACATACCACAGCCAGACACACCACAGCTAGACTCCAGGCCAGACACACCGCAGCCTGACTCCAAGCAACACACACCGCAGCCTGACTCCAGGCCAGACACACCGCAGCGTGACCCCAGGCCAGACACACCGCAGCCTGTCTCCAGGCCAGACACACCGCAGCCTGACTCCAGGCCAGACGCACCACAGCCAGACACACCACAGCCTGACTCCAGGCCAGACACACCACAGCCAGACACACCACAGCCTAACTCCAGGCCAGACACATCACAGCCAGACACACCACATCCAGACACACCACAGCCAGACACACCACAGCCAGACACACCACAGCCTAACTCCAGGCCAGACACACCACAGCCAGACACACCACAGCCAGACACACCACAGCCAGACACACCACAGCTAGACACACCGCAGCCGGACTCCAGGCCAGACACACCGCAGCCTGACTCCAGGCCAGACACACCACAGCCAGACACACCACAGCCTGACTCCAAGCCAGACACACCAAAGCCAGACACACCATAGACTGACTCCAGGCCAGACAAACCACAGTCAGACACACCACAGCCAGACACACCACAGCCAGACACACCGCAGCCAGACACACCGCAGCCAGACACACCACAACCTGACTCCAGGCCAGACACACCACAGCCTGACACACCACAGCCAGACACACCACAGCCAGACACACCACAGCCTGACTCCAAGCCAGACACACCAAAGCCAGACACACCATAGACTGACTCCAGGCCAGACAAACCACAGTCAGACACACCACAGCCAGACACACCACAGCCAGACACACCGCAGCCAGACACACCGCAGCCAGACACACCACAACCTGACTCCAGGCCAGACACACCACAGCCTGACACACCACAGCCAGAAACACCACAGCCAGACACACCACAGCCTGACTCCAGGACAGACACACCACTGCCAGACACACCACAGCCTGACTCCAGGCCAGACACACCACAGCCAGACACACCACAGCCTGACTCCAGGCCAGACACACCACAGCCTGACACACCACAGCCTGACTCCAGGCCAGACACACCACAGCCAGACACACCACAGCCTGACTCCAGGCCAGACACACCACAGCCAGACACACCACAGCCTGACTCCAGGCCAGACACACCACAGCCAGACACACCACAGCCAGACACACCACAGCTAGACTCCAGGCCAGACACACCGCAGCCTGACTCCAGGCCAGACACACCGCAGCCTGACTCCTGGCCAGACACACCACAGCCAGACACACCAAAGCCAGACACACCACAGCCTGACTCCAGGCCAGACACACCACAGCCAGACACACCACAGCCTGACTCCAGGCCAGACACACCACAGCCAGACACACCACAGCCAGACACACCACAGCTAGACACACCGCAGCCTGACTCCAGGCCAGACACACCACAGCCAGACACACCACAGCCTGACTCCAAGCCAGACACACCACAGCCAGACACACCACAGACTGACTCCAGGCCAGACACACCACAGCCAGACACACCGCAGCCAGACACATCACAGCCAGACACACCACAGCCAGACACACCACAGCCTGACTCCAGGCCAGACACACCACAGCCAGACACACCAAAGCCAGACACACCACAGCCTGACTCCAGGCCAGACACACCACAGCCAGACACACCACAGCCTGACTCCAGGCCAGACACACCACAGCCAGACACACCACAGCCAGACACACCACAGCTAGACTCCAGGCCAGACACACCGCAGCCTGACTCCAGGCCAGACACACCGCAGCCTGACTCCTGGCCAGACACACCACAGCCAGACACACCAAAGCCAGACACACCACAGCCTGACTCCAGGCCAGACACACCACAGCCAGACACACCACAGCCTGACTCCAGGCCAGACACACCACAGCCAGACACACCGCAGCCAGACACACCACAGCTAGACACACCGCAGCCTGACTCCAGGCCAGACACACCACAGCCAGACACACCACAGCCTGACTCCAAGCCAGACACACCACAGCCAGACACACCACAGACTGACTCCAGTCCAGACAAACCACAGCCAGACACACCGCAGCCAGACACATCACAGCCAGACACACCACAGCCAGACACACCACAGCCTGACTCCAGGCCAGACACACCACAGCCAGACACACCAAAGCCAGACACACCACAGCCTGACTCCAGGCCAGACACACCACAGCCAGACACACCACAGCCTGACTCCAGGCCAGACACACCACAGCCAGACACACCACAGCCAGACACACCAAAGCTAGACACACCGCAGCCTGACTCCAGGCCAGACACACCACAGCCAGACACACCACAGCCTGACTCCAAGCCAGACACACCACAGCCAGACACACCACAGACTGACTCCAGGCCAGACACACCACAGCCAGACACACCACAGCCAGACACACCACAGCCTGACACACCACAGCCTGACTCCAGGCCAGACACACCACAGCCAGACACACCACAGCCAGACACACCACAGCCTGACTCCAGGCCAGACACACCACAGCCAGACACACCACAGCCTGACTCCAGGCCAGACACACCACAGCCAGACACACCACAGCCTGACTCCAGGCCAGACACACCACAGCCAGACACACCACAGCCAGACACACCACAGCTAGACTCCAGGCCAGACACACCGCAGCCTGACTCCAAGCAACACACACCGCAGCCTGACTCCAGGCCAGACACACCGCAGCGTGACCCCAGGCCAGACACACCGCAGCCTGTCTCCAGGCCAGACACACCGCAGCCTGACTCCAGGCCAGACGCACCACAGCCAGACACACCACAGCCTGACTCCAGGCCAGACACATCACAGCCAGACACACCACATCCAGACACACCACAGCCAGACACACCACAGCCAGACACACCACAGCCTAACTCCAGGCCAGACACACCACAGCCAGACACACCACAGCCAGACACACCACAGCTAGACACACCGCAGCCGGACTCCAGGCCAGACACACCGCAGCCTGACTCCAGGCCAGACACACCACAGCCAGACACACCACAGCCTGACTCCAAGCCAGACACACCAAAGCCAGACACACCATAGACTGACTCCAGGCCAGACAAACCACAGTCAGACACACCACAGCCAGACACACCACAGCCAGACACACCGCAGCCAGACACACCGCAGCCAGACACACCACAGCCTGACTCATGGCCAGACACACCACAGCCAGACACACCACAGCCTGACTCCAGGCCAGACACACCACAGCCAGACACACCACAGCCTGACTCCAGGCCAGACACACCACAGCCAGACACACCACAGCCTGACTCCAGGCCAGACACACCAGAGCCAGACACACCACAGCTAGACACACCGCAGCCTGACTCCAGGCCAGACACACCACAGCCAGACACACCACACCCTGACTCCAGGCCAGACACACCACAGCCAGACACACCACAGCCTGACTCCAGGCCAGACACACCACAGCCAGACACACTGCAGCCTGACTCCAGGCCAGACACACCACAGCCAGACACACTGCAGCCTGACTCCAGGCCAGACACACCGCAGCCTGACTCTAAGCAAGACACAATGCAGCCTGACTCCAGGCCAGACACACCGCAGCCTGACCCCAGGCCAGACACACCGCAGCCTGACTCCAGGCCAGACACGCCACAGCCAGACACACCACAGCCTGACACACCACATCCAGACACACCACAGCCTGACTCCAGTCCAGACACACCACAGCCAGACACACCACAGCCTGACTCCAGGCCAGACACACCACAGCCAGACACACCACAGCCAGACACACCACAGCTAGACACACCGCAGCCTGACTCCAGGCCAGACACACCACAGCCAGACACACCACAGCCTGACTCCAAGCCAGACACACCACAGCCAGACACACCACAGACTGACTCCAGGCCAGACACACCACAGCCAGACACACCGCAGCCAGACACATCACAGCCAGACACACCACAGCCAGACACACCACAGCCTGACTCCAGGCCAGACACACCACAGCCAGACACACCACAGCCAGACACACCACAGCCTGACTCCAGGCCAGACACACCACAGCCAGACACACCACAGCCTGACTCCAGGCCAGACACACCACAGCCAGACACACCACAGCCAGACACACCACAGCTAGACTCCAGGCCAGACACACCGCAGCCTGACTCCAGGCCAGACACACCGCAGCCTGACTCCTGGCCAGACACACCACAGCCAGACACACCAAAGCCAGACACACCACAGCCTGACTCCAGGCCAGACACACCACAGCCAGACACACCACAGCCTGACTCCAGGCCAGACACACCACAGCCAGACACACCGCAGCCAGACACACCACAGCCAGACACACCGCAGCCTGACTCCAGGCCAGACACACCACAGCCAGACACACCACAGCCTGACTCCAAGCCAGACACACCACAGCCAGACACACCACAGACTGACTCCAGTCCAGACAAACCACAGCCAGACACACCGCAGCCAGACACATCACAGCCAGACACACCACAGCCAGACACACCACAGCCTGACTCCAGGCCAGACACACCACAGCCAGACACACCAAAGCCAGACACACCACAGCCTGACTCCAGGCCAGACACACCACAGCCAGACACACCACAGCCTGACTCCAGGCCAGACACACCACAGCCAGACACACCACAGCCAGACACACCAAAGCTAGACACACCGCAGCCTGACTCCAGGCCAGACACACCACAGCCAGACACACCACAGCCTGACTCCAAGCCAGACACACCACAGCCAGACACACCACAGACTGACTCCAGGCCAGACACACCACAGCCAGACACACCACAGCCAGACACACCACAGCCTGACACACCACAGCCTGACTCCAGGCCAGACACACCACAGCCAGACACACCACAGCCAGACACACCACAGCCTGACTCCAGGCCAGACACACCACAGCCAGACACACCACAGCCTGACTCCAGGCCAGACACACCACAGCCAGACACACCACAGCCTGACTCCAGGCCAGACACACCACAGCCAGACACACCACAGCCAGACACACCACAGCCAGACTCCAGGCCAGACACACCGCAGCCTGACTCCAAGCAACACACACCGCAGCCTGACTCCAGGCCAGACACACCGCAGCGTGACCCCAGGCCAGACACACCGCAGCCTGTCTCCAGGCCAGACACACCGCAGCCTGACTCCAGGCCAGACGCACCACAGCCAGACACACCACAGCCTGACTCCAGGCCAGACACATCACAGCCAGACACACCACATCCAGACACACCACAGCCAGACACACCACAGCCAGACACACCACAGCCTGACTCCAGGCCAGACACACCACAGCCAGACACACCACAGCCAGACACACCACAGCTAGACACACCGCAGCCGGACTCCAGGCCAGACACACCGCAGCCTGACTCCAGGCCAGACACACCACAGCCAGACACACCACAGCCTGACTCCAAGCCAGACACACCAAAGCCAGACACACCATAGACTGACTCCAGGCCAGACAAACCACAGTCAGACACACCACAGCCAGACACACCACAGCCAGACACACCGCAGCCAGACACACCGCAGCCAGACACACCACAGCCTGACTCATGGCCAGACACACCACAGCCAGACACACCACAGCCTGACTCCAGGCCAGACACACCACAGCCAGACACACCACAGCCTGACTCCAGGCCAGACACACCACAGCCAGACACACCACAGCCTGACTCCAGGCCAGACACACCAGAGCCAGACACACCACAGCTAGACACACCGCAGCCTGACTCCAGGCCAGACACACCACAGCCAGACACACCACAGCCTGACTCCAGGCCAGACACACCACAGCCAGACACACCACAGCCTGACTCCAGGCCAGACACACCACAGCCAGACACACTGCAGCCTGACTCCAGGCCAGACACACCACAGCCAGACACACTGCAGCCTGACTCCAGGCCAGACACACCGCAGCCTGACTCTAAGCAAGACACAATGCAGCCTGACTCCAGGCCAGACACACCGCAGCCTGACCCCAGGCCAGACACACCGCAGCCTGACTCCAGGCCAGACACGCCACAGCCAGACACACCACAGCCTGACACACCACATCCAGACACACCACAGCCTGACTCCAGTCCAGACACACCACAGCCAGACACACCACAGCCTGACTCCAGGCCAGACACACCACAGCCAGACACACTGCAGCCTGACTCCAGGCCAGACACACCGCAGCCTCACTCTAAGCAAGACACAATGCAGCCTGACTCCAGGCCAGACACACCGCAGCCTGACCCCAGGCCAGACACACCGCAGCCTGACTCCAGGCCAGACACACCGCAGCCTGACTCCAGGCCAGACACGCCACAGCCAGACACACCACAGCCTGACACACCACAGCCAGACACACCACAGCCTGACTCCAGGCCAGACACACCACAGCCAGACACACCACAGCCTGACTCCAGGCCAGACACACCACAGCCAGACACACTGCAGCCTGACTCCAGGCCAGACACACCGCAGCCTGACTCTAAGCAAGACACAATGCAGCCTGACTCCAGGCCAGACACACCGCAGCCTGACCCCAGGCCAGACACACCGCAGCCTGACTCCAGGCCAGACACGCCACAGCCAGACACACCACAGCCTGACACACCACATCCAGACACACCACAGCCTGACTCCAGTCCAGACACACCACAGCCAGACACACCACAGCCTGACTCCAGGCCAGACACACCACAGCCAGACACACTGCAGCCTGACTCCAGGCCAGACACACCGCAGCCTGACTCTAAGCAAGACACAATGCAGCCTGACTCCAGGCCAGACACACCGCAGCCTGACCCCAGGCCAGACACACCGCAGCCTGACTCCAGGCCAGACACACCGCAGCCTGACTCCAGGCCAGACACACCACAGCCAGACACACCACAGCCTGACACACCACAGCCAGACACACCACAGCCTGACTCCAGGCCAGACACACCACAGCCAGACACACCACAGCCTGACTCCAGGCCAGACACACCACAGCCAGACACACTGCAGCCTGACTCCACGCCAGACACACCGCAGCCTGACTCTAAGCAAGACACAATGCAGCCTGACTCCAGGCCAGACACACCGCAGCCTGACCCCAGGCCAGACACACCGCAGCCTGACTCCAGGCCAGACACATCACAGCCAGACACACCGCAGCCTGACTCCAGGCCAGACACATCACAGCCAGACACACCACAGCCAGACACACCACATCCTGACTCCAGGCCAGACACACCACAGCCAGACACACCACAGCCTGACTCCAGGCCAGACACACCACAGCCAGACACACCACAGCCAGACACACCGCAGCCTGACTCTAGGCCAGACACATCACAGCCAGACACACCACAGCCTGACTCCAGGCCAGACACACCACAGCCAGACACACCACAGCCTGACTCACCACAGCCAGACACACCACAGCCAGACACACCACAGCCTGACTCACCACAGCCAGACACACCACAGCCAGACACACCACAGCCTGACTCCAGGCCAGACACACCACAGCCAGACACACCGCAGCCTGACTCCAGGCCAGACACACCACAGCCAGACACACCACAGCCTGACTCCAGGCCAGACACACCACAGCCAGACACACCGCAGCCTGACTCCAGGCCAGACACATCACAGCCAGACACACCACAGCCAGACACACCACATCCTGACTCCAGGCCAGACACACCACAGCCAGACACACCACAGCCTGACTCCAGGCCAGACACACCACAGCCAGACACACCGCAGCCTGACTCTAGGCCAGACACATCACAGCCAGACACACCACAGCCTGACTCCAGGCCAGACACACCACAGCCAGACACACCACAGCCTGACTCACCACAGCCAGACACACCACAGCCAGACACACCACAGCCTGACTCACCACAGCCAGACACACCACAGCCAGACACACCACAGCCTGACTCCAGGCCAGACACACCACAGCCAGACACACCGCAGCCTGACTCCAGGCCAGACACACCGCAGCCTGAGTCCAGGCCAGACACACCGCAGCCTGACTCCAGGCCAGACACACCGCAGCCTGACTCCAAGCAATACACACCGCAGCCTGACTCCAGGCCAGACACACCGCAGCCTGACCCCAGGCCAGACGCACCACAGCCAGACACACCACAGCCTGACTCCAGGCCAGACACACCGCAGCCTGACTCCAGGCCAGACACACCGCAGCCTGACTCCAGGCCAGACACACCGCAGCCTGACCCCAGGCCAGACACACCACAGCCTGACTTCAAGCCAGACACACCACAGCCTGACTCCAGGCCAGACACACCACAGCCTGACTCCAGGCCAGACCCAAAGTCAGCCTCAACCCCCTCCACACGGCGCAGAGGATGTCGTAAGAGGGACGCCCCATCTCAAGTCATCGGGGGCCCCGGCGACGCCTCTGCTCACGCCACTGAGGGTCCGGCTGACGCCTCAGCCTCTGCTCATGCCTGAGGGTCCAGCTGATGCCTCAGCCTCTGCTCACGCCACTGAGGGTCTCGGCGACACCTCAGTACCTGCTCACGCCACTGAGGGTCTGGGCGATGCCTCAGCCCCATCTCACGTCACTGAGGGTCTCGGCGACACCTCAGCCCCTGCTCACGCCACTGAGGGTCTCGCCGACGCCTCAGCCCCTGCTCACGTCACTGAGGGTCTCGGCGACGCCTCAGCTCCTGCTCACGTCACTGAGTATGTCTGCGATGCCTCAGCTCCTGTTCACGTCACTGAGGGTGTCTGCGATGCCTCAGCTCCTGTTTCTAGCCTGCAGGGGTTCAGTGAGAAACTGGTCCTTGTTCTGGCTTCTGAACACTGCGACGAGGGTTTTGAGGAGGAAGCGCCGCTGGACCCTGTTCCGGAAGGGCTCAAGGAGCAACTAGCCCTCATTCTGGCTTCTGAACCCTGCAACGAGGGGTTCGAGGAGGAAGTGCCGCTGAACCCTGTTCCTGAGGGGTTTAAGGAACAGTTTGTCCTCGTTCTGGCCTTTGAACAAAGAGACGAGGGTTCGCCAGGCTCTGCTTCAGCCTCCGAGGGTTCGCCAGGCTCTGCTTCAGCCTCCGAGGGTTCGCCAGGCTCTGCTTCAGCCTCCGAGGGTTCGCCAGGCTCTGCTTCTGCCTCCAAGAGTTTGCCAGGCTCCACACCTCCAGAGTTCCACAGAGTTTCTGGGGGGTCCTCTACTCTGCCTGGTCACCCGCCGGAACTCTGTGCCTGCTGGGGACGACCCCCTGGTCGTCCGCCTGAACTCTGTTCTTGTTTCTGGCCGTCCTACCAAGGCCCCCACCGCCCACCCTGTTTGGGTTGATTTTGGACTCTTGTGGGCATCTGGAATTCGCCCTTAAAGGGGGGGGGGGGGGGGGGGGGGGGGGGGTTCTGTTATGGTTTGGGGTTTTTTGGTTTCAGGTTTTTTCCTTATATGTTTTTCACTGCTCAAGTTTTGAATCATACTTTTGTTTATTATTTTTCTGGTCATGTTTTAGTCTTGTTCATGTTTTGTCAAGTTTGGTTTTGTTTGTATATTAGAGTCTCTGTTTTTGCCGCAGCCACGTTTTGTTCTGTCTGTCAATTAAGTTTATTCAGTTCACCTGTCCAAGTTAATCTGTCTCCTTGCTCCACCTGGTTTTCACTCCATATATACACACCTGTTCAGTTAGTCATGGCGGAAACATTTCTCATGCTCATGTCTTGTTCTCAAACCAAGTCTTGTTTTTTTTTTTTATCATGCCATGCCTGTCTTGCCTGCCCGTTTGTTTTGTTCCTGCCTCCTGTAGTGAGTGAGTTTTTTGTTATCAAATCTTTTGCAATTACCGTCATGCTGCCTTCTGGTCTGCATTCTGGGGTCCTATATCTTGCAAACCATAACACAAAGTGTGAAAGTGGTAGAACAAACATTACTAAAACTGTTCATCAAATGCATGTTTATTATTTTTGCTTTGCAGCTTTAAAAAATGTTGCAATAGATAAAGTAAGGATGTTTGAAAAGATCCACAAATAATTTCATTTTTACATTTAATTTAAAGTGGTACAGAGGCAACAAGTGCTTATATCTTTAATATTTATGAGTTTAATTAAACTGCTTGAGTACTGCAGCACCTCTTCTTTTAATAAAGCTCTCTTTCCTACATTGAGAAAACAAACCGCTTCAATATTTAAGGTGAAATGTTTTAATTTACTTGCCAGATACAGGATTTAGGCTGCTAAGACAACAGCATGTTATCAGTGAGTCGCAGAATTGTACTGTAGACATGCCTGTTCAGCACCAAAACATCTTATGTTTAAGGATTGTCCTGCTAAAAAGTTGAAACATATGTTGCATAAAAATGAATGTGTGTGTTTGAGGCATTGTACATTTCAAGTTAATGTTACTAGTCTGATTTGGATGTGATTTAAAACACCCTGAAATGTTATGTAAATTATTTATTTTGGAAGCAGCTGACAGGTTTAAGACAGGCTCCAGAGGGCAGACATGGCAGCATCATAAGTGGAGCGACCGCTTCGGGCAGCTGTCGGAGCGTCCGACTGTCAGTCAGAGCAGCAAGAGGTGGCCAACAAACACAAGATTTGTCACGAATGTATTAGACATCATTATTTATCTTTGACTGGGTTGCTTAAAACTCTTCAGTTGTGTTTTGGCCTTACAGGGTCCTCCAAAAGTTTCCATACTCCATGATCTATACTTTCACCTGATCATTTATATTTGTGTTGGAGTGAGGACCCCCCATGCACACACACACAAGCTCTTTTAATCCAGATAGACCCACTAATACACAAATATTAACTTTTAAAATTTCAAGAAAGAAAAAAGGAGACCAATATTGAAGATTATTAACAACCTTGTAGTATGGGTGCTCTTTCATCTGACTTCTAAAAGCTCTCTGTGCTTTCCACAAACTGCTCAACCCACCCCTTCAAGCCCAATAAAACCTGTTTTGAAGGAGTTATGTTTAACATTAAAATTATGTTTATGGCTTTTACAGTGTTTAACTTGAACTCTTCCATTTGCATGTGTATTTTCCATTTGCATCAAAATGAATTAGTTCAACAGTCATTAACCAGCATCCCCACAGACAGAACCCTAGCTCATTATTTTGGAAAATGAGTTGCCTACAAATGCCAGCACACTGCAACGTTTCATCAATTACCTCAACGACTTCCCCCTTTAGCTGCCTGGCTACTCTTCACAGTGACCTCCCTCAGCATGAAGGAACCCTCCTCGTACGTTTTTACGGCCTGTAATTATGTTAAAATCCTTTCAGCTTATTTCACAGTATGCTTCTAAAACATTTCATAGCAAAAGTACATATTGCACACCCAAACCTTGCAACAGTATTAAACTCATGTACAGACAAGCTGTAACACGCTCACATACAGTTCACAGGAACGCTAAGTCTTGGGCCAGCCCTCCTAAACTTGCATCCTGACATCCTTGTGTTACCACAGGCAGGCTGGAAGAGATGGGGAAGAGTGCTATCGATCTTCCATGGAGCATTCCCCAAATTCTGCCTCTGTGGGAATGTTTGATATGCAGGTCACAAGGAGCAATCTGTTGACTTCACACATAAATGCAG
Source organism: Girardinichthys multiradiatus (assembly GCF_021462225.1). Lineage (NCBI taxonomy): Eukaryota > Metazoa > Chordata > Actinopteri > Cyprinodontiformes > Goodeidae > Girardinichthys > Girardinichthys multiradiatus. The sequence goes on from NC_061796.1 coordinate 17,940,752, forward strand.
AGACCTTACTGTTTCTAGTGGATTCAACTGTCTGCAACTATGTGTATGTGAGCCTGTGCGTCTGAGAGACTTCACACACCTGCTCTTCAATCTTCATGTGGGCATTGTAAGAGGAATTTTCCATATATCCACTAAAATGGGATGATATGTGGGCTTTGCTTGTTTGAGCACCCTTAAGGTAAACATACTGTGGACATTTCCGGCACAGTAAATGTGGAAGCTGTGGAAGTACCTCATGGCTCAGGGCAAGAACCCCTACCGATGTCGTTAAAAAAACTTGGTTCATAGCTGAGCTTCAAAGGCATACTGTGCCTGGTAAAAAATAAGTATAAAATGCTGAGGTGCATGAGAGAATTGGTCATTATATTAAGGTACCTACACTGGGAGTAATAAGGGTTGTTTATTTTTTTCAAGCTTCCTGACAAATTGACCAAATGGGTGAAATGCCATCTCACCCATATCAGAACCTGGTCTACTGAACATTTTAGAGAGGGCCCTAAAATGTAGACATGTTCTAATCTGTTAACAAGTTCAAGCCTTAACTGATTTTTAAAATGAAATCTTTAGGCTTGGCACCCGGTCAAAAAGACAAAGCTTGTTTCCATCCTTTTTGGTTGATTCTATAAGAAATACCACAGATAAACTCTGACACACCTTTGAAAAGCCATGGAGAACCTTTACTGCCAAGATTCAACATTTCATTGATTTGTATAAAATTGGCCCAATTACTGCCCTTGTTGCTACTTCATACCTGCAGGAACTGGTCTAAGACCTAATGTATTAAAGCAGAATGATGAACAATAAAACAACAACAAACAAAAAAACATTCAAACTTCTACCCAGGTTTTATTTAGAAAAACATACGTTGGCCAGAGATCTCTGCAGAAAATTGCACTTTAATGTATTATTTAAAAATCAGACTGTTTGCAATCTGACCATCCAAATAGCTCACAGTCCAGTCACTTGCGAATGAGAAACCAAGATACTTAAACTCCTCCACCTGAGCCAAGACAGACCCTCAAAATGAATGGGTTAATGACATGAGTCCATGCACAGAAATTAAGCAACCACAACACAGAACAAATTCAGTCTTCCCCCAGGAATGCTACTGTATCCCCAGATGGCACTCTTTTGAGAACATCATTCAGGGGCTCCAAGAAGCTTGGATAATCTGAACCGCGATTCAATGCACAAATACAAATGACAGCATGAATTGTTCCTCTTGCAACTTGAAGCTCCACCAAGGTGACCCTCTGAATCACTAGAGAGAACTGTCCCTGTGCAACTCCGGAGTAGCAAGTCAACCCTTTCTCCAGGAGCTTGGTTCAAGAATCCAAGCTTGGAGGTGAGTCCAGCCATGCTTAGTTGATATTACTCAATCTCATACATCAACTCCAGCAATTTTCACGCCAGTGAGGTAACGTTATCGAGATTATAGTTCTTGAGATTCATTACACGCGTAATGATGTTTTCAAGCCTTTCATTATGTTATAATGATTTTCTGCTTACAGCTAATAAAAACATGACATTTATGATCAGAATATACATCACACCAATAAAAAGAGACACCTGTCTTTGCCTGCTCATGAATCTAAAAGCATCCATACTCATTGTCCTTCTGAGGAAGGGGTTAAGGGCACATGGAGGGTGATTCCAGGTGCTAACACTGATAGTCTCAAGAATCAAACCCCCTCCAAAACATTAAGGGGACGATTATGCAGATTATATATTTTTTTAGGGATGTAACAGGTTAGTGATTCAAGTCACCTCGAAAATGAAGAATGGCTGTTTCTTGTTGTCCTTATCCTCTTGGCACAATGGAAATTAAAACTATCGTTAGCTGATCATATTTCATAAGGGCTTCATCAACAACATCTGATTCTACTTCTAGCACATGGGACACTGTTGTGTGTTGCTTTGTTTCTCTTGGCATCGCTCACACTCAAAGCTGCTTTTCAGCAGCTGTCCTCACGTCCTAGAGTCTAAATATTAATTTCTCCCATTGGATTCAGATTCTTCCCATGCAGTCTGCATACAGCAGAGAGATGTTGTGAAGGCTTTGCAGACCCCTGGTGACCTGCAGAAGCCCTCTGGGCAAAATCGAATGCCCATCATTCTGAACATTACATGATGTCCAGCACATCATGCCATTTTCTCCACCTGAAAGAGAGGATGATGGACACTTAAAGGGGATCAAGACAGAAAACCAGTGTGACCCTCTGTTTTCCTGCTAGATTCAAGATGCCATGTTTACAGGTCAGAAAGAAAAATGTGGTTGCTCACACTTTTGCTGCCTTGGTGAAATTAAACAAGCAGCAAAAGAGGTAATCCGTATTGCTTCTGAAACTATACACTATATACACTATATACAAAGACAAAACACCTGAAAAAGAGAATGTGCTGTCTGAGTAAACCCAGATGAAAACTACGTTGTATATATATTTATGTAGCTCATTGTGAGGATGCTGATTGACTGTGCAATATGTTACTCACAAAATGGAATCCATGTCCTAATAAGCATGTCATTATTTTGACATCTATATCAGATTCCAGCGAGGATGACATTAAGTTTTTATCATCCTTGCCCTAAACATGAGCAACGAAATAGTCATCTGATACAGCCAGTCTTTTACAGTGTATGAAAACATCTGGGTATTGTATTCTGCAGCTCTAGCATCTTGTTTTATTTTTGAATAGAGGGATGGGAGGACAATAAAAGTGTTTTTGTGTAGCACTTCGTTTGGCATAGGTCTATTGAAAAAAGTTTGTTCCTGGTTTTTTGGATGCGACCTGATTCTCTCTTTTCCCTTTATAAATATTATTCTTTATAAAGGTAGCACCAATAGGTCTTTAGAATCATAATTCTACTGACCACACTTTTGTCGATAAGAAGAGGGATCATGAGCAAATCTGACATGGTATCAAAAATAAAATTTGATCAGAGGAAGCACTCCATGTTCATGGAAAAAGCAGGATATAGTGCCTCTTATTGGGCCTGTTAGTGCAAAGCAGGGAGAGAGAGTGCCACACAGATGATCCTGGAATGGAATGGCAGCTGCACAGCCCCTCATCTGGTTGCCATGCTTCTTGGAGAGTCCGTAAAGGAACAGGAGCACGTTTCTCAGCAAGCACAATTACTGTGCAGGATTTGATTTATGGTGTTTGCCACAAATGCTAATTTTGCATATCACCTGCTTTGCTACTAAAGCTTATTAGCTATATTGTATAAGCAACATAACAGGAAATTGAGAAAGAATGTGTTTTTGCAACAGACTACAGAAAAGTAACTAAACAATCCTGGGGAGGGAAAAAAAGTTTGAAACATCTGACAAAGTCTTAAAATGACCAGAATTCCAGGTAAGTCTGCAATTTGTTGTGTTTATTTACAGGAAACGTCGCACTAAATGACTTGATTCATTGCAATGGCTTCAAAGCATTTGCAATTGAACACAAATGAACAAAGGTTATGCTGGCTTTTTAACTGCTTGAGAAACTGCTGAAAAGGGGGCAGACCAGATCATCGGAGGTTATTAGAGTTAAGGTATTTGTCGAAATGGAGCTTCATGAACACTGTTTCCAGACACATAAAAGAACATCTTAAAATCATGGGAAAAAACCCAACGAAAAGATTCGATTTTTCATTAGCAAATGTTCACATATGATTGACTCATCTCTGTTTTTATCTCTGGAAATAAAACATATTTAATTGCGCTTAAACAACAGAAATTAACATTTCTACTCATCAAACAAAAGCTATAAACAAAAATACCATTTCTAGCATAGTAACAAGATAGGACACCCATCCCCTCTGATGATCTCATGAGCTGGCTAGGTCTTACTACAGCAAAGCATTCACAAACCACAACACCTTAATTTCCATGCTTCACAGTTGGTTGAAGATTCTTTTCGTGGAAAGTTGTATTTGGTTTATCCATGTTTTGGGGTTCAGTTAATTCAAGTTTTAACTTATCTGTCCAAATAATACTATCTCAGAATCCAAGTACAAAACCAATTTTGTACTTGTACAGGCCGCACCAGATGTTAAGCCATGGGTGTCCCACATTGTAATATGATTTACACAGAAAGATGTTACACGTGAGGAATTTTTAACTTTTAACTTAATCCGTATGGTAATATAAACAAATGCATTTTGCAAATGCTTTTTTTCTAACAGTGGTTAACACGGCTACCTTTAAATATACGTACGTTATCAGTAACACACAAATTTTGTTGCTAATGCTTTTTTACCTAACAGTGCACGAACAACATTCCAATATCTCCTAACTGATTTACACTGCAGCCTACCAGGTCAAACGTCATTGATTGCCTTCTTCATCTTCTTCCTGCGCACCGAAACCATCAAAGTCCTGTTCTTCAGTGTCCGAATTGAACAGCCTCAGGATCTCGTCACTCACTTCAGCCTTTTCATTGACGCTCTCACTTGAGCGCACCCGGTCCCCTTAATCACGCAGCAGTCCAGCCTTTCAAAACCCGTTGGTGATTTTCCATGTTGATGAGGGTGAATATAAATGTCTGATTTATAATACGGGTAATTGAATTGTGAAAGTGCTCTTGATTTATCGCACAAGTTCATTGGACCTCTTTGACCTACTTATCAATTTGATTGGTCTACTGTTACCAGGCAAAATATTTTGGCGGCATGAAAAAAAACATGCATTAGCCACACCGTTGTATAAGCCGCAGGGTTCAAAGTGTGGGACAAATGTAGCGGCTTATAATCAGGGATTTACGGTAAGTCATTATCTATGATGTAGGCATAATGCACAGCAGTACCTTCATTCCATGTCTGCATATCTAATTCCTCCCTCTTTTTTGTTGGGTTGTTTAGAAGAAATTAGAAGAAAAACACAACACTAAAAATAGAGCAATGACCACTGGGAGGAGGAGTGGGAAGATCCACTCTGAGTACCTGAAGTCTCTGGATGTTGTGGGCCTGTCGTGGCTGACACATCTCTTCAACATTGAGTGGTGGTCAGGGACAGTGCCTCTGGCCTCTCAGACTGGGGTGGTGGTCCCCTTTCATAAGAAGTGTGTTCCAACTACAGTAGGAATCACATTCCTCAGCTTCCCTATAAAGGCCTATGTCAGGGTGTTTGAGAGGAGACTTTGAATCACTGGGCCAGCTCTACACAGGCTGCTTGAGGGTTCATGGGAGTTTGCACAACTGGTCCACATGTGTTTTGTGGACTTGGAGAAGACATTTGACCATGTCTCTCGTGGTACCCTGTGGGAGACATACTATGAAGAGGCCAGGCCAGGCCATCAGGTCTCTGTACAAGCAGAGCAGGAGTTTTGTTCACATTGCTGGCACTAAGTTGGACTTGTTCTTGGTGCATGTTGGCCTCTGGCAGGGCTGCCCTTTGTCACGGGTCCTGTTCATAACTTTCAGGGACAGAATTTCTAGGCGCAGCCAAGGGCCGGTTGGGGTCTGGTTTTAGGGACCATTGGATTTCGCCTCTCCTTTTTGTAAATTATGTGGTACTGCTGGACCCCTCTAGCCAAGACCTGCAGCATGCATGGGGGAAGTTCGCAGGCGAGTGTGAAATGGTGTGGGTGAGGATCAGCTCCTCCAAGTCCAAGGCCATGGTTCTCGTCTAGGATAGGGTGGCTTGCCCTCTCCAGGTTGGGGGCATCCTGCCTCAAGTGGAGGAGTTCAAGTATCTTAGGGTCTTTCACGAGTGAGGGAAGAATAGAGCGGGAGATTGCCAGGCTGATCGGTGCAGCCACTGCAGTAATGCTGTGTCGGTCCATTGTGGTAAAGATAGAGCAGAGTCACAAGGCGAAGCTCTCGATTTACCGGTCAGTCTACGCTCCTGCCCTGACCTATGGGCATGAACCTTGAGTCATGACCGAAAAGACAAGATCCCAGATACAAATGGCTGAAATGAGCTTCCTTCACAGGGTGGCTGAGCACTCCAATAGAAATGTGGTGAGGAGCTTGGCCATCCGGGAGGAACTCGGAGTAGGACACACTGGGAGGGTAATGTCTCTCGGCTGGCCTGGGAAGACCTCGGCTTCCCCCAGAGGAGCTGGAGGAGGTGTCTGGGGAGAGGAAAGTCTGGGCGTCTCTGCTTAGACTGCTGCCCCCACAACTTAGTCCCGAATACATGTACAGGTTTTATTTTGGATGTGGTCGTTCTATTTTTTGCCATTTTGGTTGTTTAAAATGTTAGGTTAAATGTGTTCTTATTATTCTTATTATTATTGGTAGCAATACATTTCTTGGAATTATGAGTTTATCTGTTCTCTTTTGTCATTGTTGTTGTTTTGTTATTTATCAAAGCAAATATATCAACTAAAGGAAATTTTCAATTTGGACGCTTTAATTAACACTGAATTTAACAATTACCTAATGTCAATTGATTAACCTTTTAAAGAGTTCGTAATTTTACATGGATCCATGGCTTTGAATTCTGCTTCGGCTCTTAAACTATGATAGCAGTCTATTGATTTCTATAGAAACCAGCGTGTTCACATTAACTAATAACAGCAAAAGGAAGAATAATGAGTTTTTGCATCTATTACACAGAAAGTGGGCTTCACAGCGACAGAATGCTAGAGAGTGTCTGTAAAGACATACAGGTCCTTCTCAAAAAATTAGCATATTGTGATAAAGTTCATTATTTTCTATAATGTAATGATGAAAATTTAACATTCATATATTTTAGATTCAATGCACACTAACTGAAATATTTCAGGTCTTTTATTGTCTTAATACAGATGATTTTGGCATACAGCTCATGAAAACCCAAAATTCCTATCTCACAAAATTAGCATATTTCATCCGACCAATAAAAGAAAAGTGTTTTTAATACAAAAAACGTCAACCTTCAAATAATCATGTACAGTTATGCACTCAATACTTGGTCGGGAATCCTTTTGCAGAAATGACTGCTTCAATGCGGCGTGGCATGGAGGCAATCAGCCTGTGGCACTGCTGAGGTCTTATGGAGGCCCAGGATGCTTCGATAGCGGCCTTTAGCTCATCCAGAGTGTTGGGTCTTGAGTCTCTCAACGTTCTCTTCACAATATCCCACAGATTCTGTATGGGGTTCAGGTCAGGAGAGTTGGCAGGCCAATTGAGCACAGTGATACCATGGTCAGTAAACCATTTACCAGTGGTTTTGGCACTGTGAGCAGGTGCCAGGTCATGCTGAAAAATGAAATCTTCATCTCCATAAAGCTTTTCAGCAGATGGAAGCATGAAGTGCTCCAAAATCTCCTGATAGCTAGCTGCATTGACCCTGCCCTTGATAAAACACAGTGGACCAACACCAGCAGCTGACACGGCACCCCAGACCATCACTGACTGTGGGTACTTGACACTGGACTTCTGGCATTTTGGCATTTCCTTCTCCCCAGTCTTCCTCCAGACTCTGGCACGTTGATTTCCGAATGACATGCAGAATTTGCTTTCATCCAAAAAAAGTACTTTGGACCACTGAGCAACAGTCCAGTGCTGCTTCTCTGTAGCCCAGGACTGGGGAATGTGGCACCTGTAGCCCATTTCCTGCACACGCCTGTGCACGGTGGCTCTGGATGTTTCTACTCCAGACTCAGTCCACTGCTTCCGCAGGTCCCCCAAGGTCTGGAATCGGCCCTTCTCCACAATCTTCCTCAGGGTCCGGTCACCTCTTCTCGTTGTGCAGCGTTTTCTGCCACACTTTTTCCTTCCCACAGACTTCCCACTTAGGTGCCTTGATACAGCACTCTGGGAACATCCTATTCGTTCAGAAATTTCTTTCTGTGTCTTACCCTCTTGCTTGAGGGTGTCAATAGTGGCCTTCTGGACAGCAGTCAGGTCAGCAGTCTTACCCATGATTGGGGTTTTGAGTGATGAACCAGGCTGGGAGTTTTAAAGGCCTCAGGAATCTTTTGCAGGTGTTTAGAGTTAACTCGTTGATTCAGATGATTAGGTTCATAGCTCGTTTAGAGACCCTTTTAAGGATATGCTAATTTTGTGAGATAGGAATTTTGGGTTTTCATGAGCTGTATGCCAAAATCATCCGTATTAAGACAATAAAAGACCTGAAATATTTCAGTTAGTGTGCAATGAATCTAAAATATATGAATGTTAAATTTTCATCATGACATTATGGAAAATAATGAACTTTATCACAATATGCTAATTTTTTGAGAAGGACCTGTATATGCCTCAGCCTAAAATGTCTGTGTTTGCGCACGTGCAACCAGGTTCATGTGATTATGTTTCCAAGCAGCAAACAGGCAAAGCAGAGGCTGACGTCAAGCGGACAACCTTGGGTCTTGCTGTGTTTGCGGCAATGTGAAGCGTCTGTTCAGGCCAACAGTGATGCAGCCCACAAGTCTGGAGAATGATGCTGCCTGCGTGTGAGGCCACACTACATACCAAGCGAGGTTAACATACTGACGCCAGCCTTGTATGGTGGTACAGGGATGCTTAATTACAAGAGGACAGAATTAGAAATACAAACACTTTAACATATCACACGTTCATTCAAGTGGAGAGTCAGAAAAGGCTCAATCATTCCAGTCCAATAATCAGCTTGACTTCTTTGCGTGTTTATTATTTGTGGTGAAAATGTTGATGTTCCAACACTGAAAAACAGTGTTGGCCTTGTTGGAGAATGCACTCTCTTTGTGTTCTTGTTTAAAAATGATTTATCTGACAGGGTTTGTGTGCTAGGTACAATAGATGCAGCTTTTTTTCTCATGCACAGTCCACAACCAGACTCTTAATATCATTTTTAAGAGCCCAGACAGACAGTCTGCTAGGCTCTTAATAGATTCACACTTCAACTATTAAATCCTCAGTCAGCTTATAGAAAAAATAAACTTACTGATACATCCTCCTCTGACCCCTCTCAACAAACAAAAGACTCACTGGTATATTTACTCTGTTGTCTTTTGTAACTATGTTCAAGCCATACTATGTAGTTTTACTTGTAGGATGAGTTTATAAAGTGTTGTTCAGATGATTTTTGCCAGTCAGTGAAGAAGCTTTTGGGGGTTGGGGTTTCTTGGGAGGTCTGATGTAGCAGCTGACAAGGTACAGAGTGGCCATAAAATCAGCTGCCTATGGTTGTGAAAGTAAAACTTCTAACTCAGTAAAGACATAGACAATGATTTGTTTTTGGTTGGCCTCAAGGAAGGTCTGGCAAACCATTTGACAGCTATGAAAGGGAAAACAGAGCCTTTCCTATGGTGGGCTTGGTTTGGACGAAGGTATGCAGACTCACAACTTAAGACTTTAATGAGGGGTGAAAGGAGTACTTTTAGAATCTTCCTGATGGGGACACTATGTCCATGACTGATCAGGGGAACCTATTACTTTGGGAGAAATCTGAAAGTAATAAAAAAATCTCTCTTTCTGTATGACACCTGGTGAGATTCACTTGAGATGCTGGAGGCTCAGGACACTGACTGACTCCTTGGATGGCCGGGAACCCACCTGTGGTGAGACAAAGCAAGGTAATGATTCTTGTCTTTAAAACTATCCCCGTTAGAGGACCACACTGCTCAGTATCCTATAGGAAAGTTTACTCTAGGTTGCTGGAAGAGAGTTCCATCTCTGATACAGTTAGGGCCATGTGGCTTTAGTCCAGGCTGTGAAATGGTAAATCAGACCTGATTGGACCTAGAATCGGGTTTTTTTCATGTCCAATTGAAATGAGACTTCAGTAAAACTCCAGAGCCCAAAGAAGGAACTACATGAACTCTCCTACTTAGGGATACCACAGGATCTCTGGAGAGAGATTAGAAGGCTGTTTAAATTTCCCTTCTAGACCAGCAGCCTTTGCATCCTGACATCAGATGAATAAAATAAAAATAAACAGATGAACTTTTGCACCAGTTAGCAATACAAAGACGTACCAATCGTTAAAACAGGTGCAGTTTCATTAGACAATAAACTGGATTAGTTTATTAGGGCGCTGGTTTAGGAGAAAGCTACATTTTTACGCAATATGTCTTTTCCTAAACTGAGTCCAGATTTACTTTTTCCTTAATCTAACTCCACTAGGGCAAACAGATCAAATAATGAGTGAGAGAAAGAGAAAGAGAAAAGGAAATGATTAATGAATGAATAAATATGAGAAAACAGTGATCTTTTCACTATACATTCTCCAAGTAGACTGCTAAGGTCATCTCAACATTGTGACACTCATGCTGTGGAACTTTGACGTGTCCAAAATATCGGTGGGCACAGATTGCTTGTTGATTAAATTGTGTCTGTCACAATGTCAGTTGTGAAGGAATGTAATGGAAAATTCTTATTTTCATAAAGTTGTTCATAAATCAAAAAGTTAGTTTATCTACAGCTACACAATAGTCACCCCTGGACTTCAGCACCTCAGTGTTTTGGCTAAAATGTAAATGTAACCTTTTTAACACTCTAACTGCAACCTTGCATAACAATTGATGCACGTGTCTTTATCTTTTGGTAAGGAAAGCCTGCAAAAGGAGCCCAGTTCTCTTTTCCCTTGAAGTCTTTCCTCAGTTATAGTGTAACAGCGCAACTTCCAAAGCAGGCCTCAGAAGCCATGTCTGATTTATTTAAACTCTTTTCCAGCAGATCAAAGTGTTTTCTTTGGAATCAAAAATATTAAAAGAAAAGGATGGGTTGTAAGATGTACCAAAAGCACAACAAATGTGTATCAAAAGATTTGACTCTGATGTCCAATCATTTTTGTCTACTCCAGCTCAATTGTCCAGGGTGACTAACCTCATCCATTTTACTTTTCAGCAGCAGCCATTAGGAAATCTGTGTTTCCATCTTCCCCGTTGCTTGCCTTTAAACTTGTGTGACTTTAGAAAGTGAGCATTTACAAGTCCTTCTCAAAATATTAGCATATTGTGATAAAGTTCATTATTTTCCATAATGTAATGATGAAAATTTAACATTCATATATTTTAGATTCATTGCACACTAACTGAAATATTTCAGGTCTTTTTTTGTCTTAATACGGATTATTTTGGCATACAGCTCATGAAAACCCAAAATTCCTATCTCACAAAATTAGCATATCATTAAAAGGGTCTCTAAACGAGCTTTGAACCTAATCATCTGAATCAACGAGTTAACTCTAAACACCTGCAAAAGATTCCTGAGGCCTTTAAAACTCCCAGCCTGGTTCATCACTCAAAATCCCAATCATGGGTAAGACTGCCGACCTGACTGCTGTCCAGAAGGCCACTATTGACACCCTCAAGCAAGACGGTAAGACACAGAAATAAATTTCTGAACGAATAGGCTGTTCCCAGAGTGCTGTATCAAGGCACCTCAGTGGGAAGTCTGTGGGAAGGAAAAAGTGTGGCAGAAAACGCTGCACAACGAGAAGAGGTGACCGGACCCTGAGGAAGATTGTGGAGAAGGGCCGATTCCAGACCTTGGGGGACCTGCGGAAGCAGTGGACTGAGTCTGGAGTAGAAACATCCAGAGCCACCGTGCACAGGCGTGTGCAGGAAATGGGCAACAGGTGCCGCATTCCCCAGGTCAAGCCACTTTTGAACCAGAAACAGCGGCGGAAGCGCTTGACCTGGGCTACAGAGAAGCAGCACTGGACTGTTGCTCAGTGGTCCAAAGTACTTTTTTCGGATGAAAGCAAATTCTGCATGTCATTCGGAAATCAACGTGCCAGAGTCTGGAGGAAGACGGGGGAGAAGGAAATGCCAAAATGCCAGAAGTCCAGTGTCAAGTACCCACAGTCAGTGATGGTCTGGGTTGCCGTGTCAGCTGCTGGTGTTGGTCCACTGTGTTTTATCAAGGGCAGGGTCAATGCAGCTAGCTATCAGGAGATTGTGGAGCACTTCATGCTTCCATCTGCTGAAAAGCTTTATGGAGACGAAGATTTCATTTTTCAGCATGACCTGGCACCTGCTCACAGTGCCAAAACCACTGGTAAATGGTTTACTGACATGGTATCACTGTGCTCAATTGGCCCGCAAACTCTCCTGACCTGAACCCCATAGAGAATCTGTGGGATATTGTGAAGAGAACGTTGAGAGACTCAAGACCCAACACTCTGGATGAGCTAAAGGCCGCTATCGAAGCATCCTGGGCCTCCATAAGACCTCAGCAGTGCCACAGGCTGATTGCCTCCATGCCACGCCGCATTGAAGCAGTCATTTCTGCAAAAGGATTCCCGACCAAGTATTGAGTGCATAACTGTACATGATTATTTGAAGGTTGACGTTTTTTGTATTAAAAACACTTTTCTTTTATTGGTCGGATGAAATATGCTAATTTTGTGAGATAGGAATTTTGGGTTTTCATGAGCTGTATGCCAAAATCATCCGTATTAAGACAATAAAAGATCTGAAATATTTCAGTTAGTGTGCAATAAATCTAAAATATATGAATGTTAAATTTTCATCATGACATTATGGAAAATAATTAACTTTATCACAATATGCTAATATTTTGAGAAGGACCTGTATAATGCTGTGTTTTCCACATGTTCATATGCAGCTCACTTAATGTGTGCAACTATTCTCCACTCTGTCATCCCAATGAAGTAGCACAAAGAGTAAATGTGATTACAATATGGAAGAAATTAGTTTTTCTTTTAATTTATGATGTATTGAACTTAGCCAGAGCTACTGGGTAATGTGAAGTAATGACTGAATAATTTGTAGTTCATATACAGAATATAGAGAATTGTAGCCTATAATCTATGGTATTTTGTAAAAATTGTAAGAAAAAAACAGCATCCAAACCAAACCACATGTTGTCTGTGCTTCAGTGTGTAAATTAGGTAAAGTGATGAGAAAAGGTTCACCTCCAAAATGTGAGAGGGTTTTTATTACTTATTAAAAGCCCTAAGATAACTAATATTGGAATAGCTGTGGAACTTGGCTTTTTGTTTCTTGTTTTCATTTATTCTTGGATTGATGTCTGAAATATGCAGGAGTCAGTGCAAGTCCAACTGTGTGTTCAGGTTCACTTATGCATATCTGGGCATGTTCACACGGTGCACACAGCCATGTGTGTATCATGTGAATGCAAAGATCTGCACTGACACTGTTTTTAACCTGTTTTAAAAACTGGAACACACACACATGCTGACATCCAACCTATTAGGATATAATCTAAATGTGAATAATTCTTTACTAGCATCAACGTTCTCCTTTTGTTGTTGGTCATAATGCCTGAAGTTCTCATAACAGCAAATATTCTGGTTATAAAAATCACACCTGATGCCTAGAAGGGTTCTGGAACTGTGCAGACCTGCAGCTGTCAGATAGGACTCTGTGATCTTGTCTCTGCTAGTTAGATATGCTAGGCTGTACTCGAACAATGGAGGTTTCTGATATTGCACCTTCGGCAGTTGAATAAAAGGGTATTTTTTTAACTCAGTTTTGTCTGTTCTTTCTTAGTAGGTCCTTTAAAAGCAAATACATGCCAAGTGTAGCAGATATAAGCAACCAGGTCACAGTTGCTACTCAATTCTAATATGGATGGTAGATGGACTGCATTAATGTGGTGTTTTTCCTGTATTGCTGAACAGTGAAAGCGTTTTGCCCTATAAGTCACACTCACCCCTTCTCACACCATTTGCACATGATTAAGCAATGTGGGCGTTACTTTCTTGCTGATAGACATGGGGAAACTTAAAGTGGAGATGCTGGAGTTTATCTCTTCTCCCTGGGCTATTGTTGCAGTGGTGGTGATGTGGTGTGTTTGTGTGGTTGCGGGGGGCGTGAAGGGGTCCCATCTTGATGTGGGGTCGGGGTTTCCGTTGTGGGCATGGTGCTCGATGGTGTCTGCCCTGTTGCACCCGTAGGCGGGGGGCTGGAGTAGCGTTGCGCAGGGTCCTTGCCTTGCCGTCATGGCACGCTGTGTGGTGGGGGGCAGGTTGTGGCGGGGAAGCTTGGAGCGGGGCTGTGTGTGTGTGTGTGTGTGTGTGTGTGTGTGTGTGGAGGTTGCGCTGTGTGGGTGTGGCTTCGTCGGCTTTTCAGGGATGGAGCTCATCTGTGGGAGAGTGCCCCTGTGCTGTGGGGAGGGGATTCGTGGTGTTTGGGTTTGGAGGCATGTGTTCAATATCGGTGTCCTGGTTGGGGGAGGCCCTGTTGGGACATTCATGTTGGGGTTCATTGGGGATGGGGGGCTCATGGGGTTAGGATCGGAATTCATTGGGAGGTTGGGACTGTTTCCTCCTGTGGCGGCTCTGGTTAGCCAATTTGGACCATGTAGACCCCTTTTGTGTACATGGCCCCCTTCTCCAAATGAGGATGGGGTCGTAGGGGACTGGGGTCGTGGCGGGGGGTTGGGATCCGGGCTGGGGTCGCTCAGGTTCAGGTGCTGAGGTGTTCTGCCTGTCTCCAACCCTGGAGAAAAGGGGACCACCTCCTGGGTCCAGGGGCCGGTTGACCCTATGTCGTATTGGCACCTGGACCTGGGAGTATAGAGTATGTATTGGGAGTGTGAGTGAGCGTGCAACATCCATTGTTGTTTGTCTTTACATTGGGTGCGTGGGTGTGAGTGTTTTTATATGTATGCATGAAGGTGGGAATGTGTGATTGTGACTGTGTGTGCCTGTTTTTTGTGTCAGGTTGGGTCTTGGACTGCTCCATCTCCTGGATCAGTTTAAGTCCCCCAGCAAATGTGGGGCCTATTTCCTGGGCTCTGTTGGGCCTCTGCTTGGGGAGTGATATGTCCCGGGGTCTCGGGTCTCTGGGTTCATGGCTGGATCTGCTTGGGCGTAGACGGCTGCCGGTGGGGTCTGTGGGCTTGTCGCTGCAGCTCCCTGGGGCTTCTGCACTTTGCCTGCTGGGTGGTTCCCCTGGGACTCTCCCCTGCTCTCCTCTGGGGGGGTTGTGGTAGTCCCGGCCATGGTTCTCCTGGGGTTCCAGTGCTCAGGGGGGGCTTTAGATGTCTACGGCTCCGATCTCCTTTGTATCTGTCCCACATCCACGGGCACCGGTCTGTGGCTCCTCACACTAGCTATTGCATATTTTAATGGAGAAACCTTGTATACACAAGCGCAGTCACACTCAGACGCACAGGTGTTTAGATTCAGGTGCTAAAAGATACAGAAATGTTCTATATTGAGCCGCATTTACCACTAAATACATCTTCCATTGATAAGTGCTGTGCATTTTTGGTAAAAAAGCTGTTAATATGAATGTTTCTGCAGGTGTAGAAGCTAGCAGGGTGTTATCTTGTATTCTCTTCATCCTTCTTTGTCTCCTCCGTTCTTTTCTCCTTCTCTCCCCTTTTCCTTTTTGCCCCAGCTCTCTCTCTTTGGTGCTTCTTATTTTGTTTGTTTTTGTTTCTGTCTTTGTGTCCGTAACAATTGAAATAATCCTAAAGCAGTTTCTAATTAAGTTCCTTTTATAAATATCAAGCAAAGCTTTAAAGCGTTAGCAGTAATGCTCCACTTGTGAACTTAAATCTGTTGAACTGCCAGACAGGACACGGTTAAAAAAAGATAAAAATGTCAGGCCCAAATCACTAGAAAATTAGACCAATTATACCTTGTGCAACACACCAGCTCTATTATTGTAACTGAGAGAAGCAAAACAAGTAACTTTTTTTCTTATTATCTCCCCATTTTCAGAGAAGGTCAATATTTATTTTTGCTGGTCGCAAACTGCACTGATCTTTGAGAAGAGGAGGCTTTTTTGGACTTGGACTATAAATTTACATCAGTACGGGTGTCTCCACATCCAAAAAGTTTGTTGTGCTGAATTGGCAGTCAGATCTCCCTAAAATGGAACAATAAAGAGTTTCAATCTCCTTTTATTCATGTGTTTCCCACACAGCACTCGCTGACACAATAAATGCCTTCTGTTGTGCACTTAAACCATAACACCTATTTTTCCGTGTTCACAGTTGTGCTGCACTTGACAACGCTTGTATTGTTCTAATGCTCATGCGGGTCAGTTTGTAGCCACAACATTTTCAATGTAATGTGATCGACCACTAAAAAAAATCTGAGTTCTGAAAAAATCAGATTTGAACATTAAGTGTTATGATTCTGGCACGTCTGCTCTACCCTGTCTCCCTGGCTGCAATCAGCAGATTAGATGCACCTGGTGGCTGCTGCTGTGCAGTGCAATCTGTGGTATGCCATACACCTGTGTCTTCCCTGATATATACTGACTTTGACAAGTAGACAGTGCCAGATTTTTGAAAGCCATTGTGTGAGTAGATATCCAGCGTTCCTTCCTGTCTGATCATTGTTCTTGACCTTGCCTTGCCTTTTGGATTTATGCCTCTCTGCCTGCTCCCTGTTGGACTATTTGGATTCTGGTTATCGACCTTGTTTCCTGCATCTGGTTTATGCCTCTGCCTGTCCCTTGCCTGACGCCTCTTGTTCCGATCGTTGACCCTGTTTCTGTCCTTGGATTATTGAGCCAGCCTTGCCCTCGGATTATTCAGCCTGGAGTCACTTCTTACCTGTGCTGTGGAGATCACTGTCTGCCGCCCACTGAGGTTTCCCCTCTGGGTTTCAAGTTCCACTCAAGACAAAAGCAGGTTAGTGGCTTTTCTGATCCCTGCAAAATCTGGAGAGACTACAAGTCACTAATCCCTCTTTCTGCCTCAGTGATTCCTGGAAGCTGTGAGGAGTGTTACCTGTGTGACGTTTTCCTGTGGCTGAATAAACCTTTTAAACTTTCAGTACTGTGTCTGGCTGAATCTTGGGTCTGCCTTTTCTGATTCATAGCATTAAGACCTGCAATGTGAACGTAGCCTAGTGTAAATGTGTGAAACACTGGGAACAATAAATCACCTGGAGTAAAGCCACATTGTTTTTTGTTTCCAACATGCTTTTTCTTTTGTTTTTTTGGCTTGATTGATTCATTTTTCTTTATATTTTGTTTGATTCACACAGTGATTGAGACACAGCGTTTGAGATATAATGCCAAGCATACATTTTTTTTTTTTCCCACAGCATTCAATAATTCCTTTTGTGTTAAGCCTCTTTGGGTTGAAAATTGAAGCGGCTTCCATGTTTAACTGAATTAGATCTGCAAAGATGGCTTTTTACTCATCTGGGCCAAAGACTGTATTGGTTGGCAAATTGCAGGTGACTGAGTTTCCTGTTTTAGGAAGGGCCTTACTGGATCATTCACAGTTCACGGTCATTGTGGTCATAACTAATAAGAAGCAGAATTCAATTTCTGCAAGTCTGGAAATCGAGCACACAGAGAATCATAAAAGAAGTAAAGAGAAGAAGGATTTGGAGAAGGCCAAAAATAAAACAGACTAGTATAATATACCAGCATGGAGAGAAAAGAAGGAAAGAAAAGCAAGGCATTGATCCATTATTGTTTCAGCTGAGGGGAGTGTGCAGCTAGGAAGCTTTAGAAAAAAGCTCTGTGGTAGGAGTAAATGTCTACAATTATAGCACTATATCATGAGGAGGTAGGCAGCATGTGTGGTTACACATCAGAGGAGATGAATATATTATAGTAACCATTATTCTGTCAGCTGTATGTGTCCGTGGTTATGGTGAGTATTATCTTCACACAGTCAGCTGACGCCTGTTCGCACTCTAATGTGGTTAGAGCAGAAGAACAGGCCAAAGGAGCCATTCCAGATGGCGCCGCAGATGGTCGCCTCGGCGTGTTGGTGCGCATTGTTTTGTTTTGTTTTTTGCTTTAAAACGGTCTTCTGTGATGGTACCCGGAGCTCTCTCACCAGAGAAGAACTCATGAACATCAGGGCTACTACACCAGAGGAGTTATTTCCAACTTTTCTACCTACTGCTCTGGAATATTTGGACATTCTGGTCAAAGGTTCCGCTCACCTTTGTTCACGCGGTGAAACGCCGGAAGAGAGGGAAACGGGCTGGGGTGCTGGTACGTCTTCACCAGCGTGGACTACAAACACCGTTACCTGGAATATTTCTCTCTAACGTTCGCTCACTTCCCAACAAAATGGAGGAACTACAACTGTTGTTGGGGAAAAACAGGGACTTTTATTCATCGGCAGTTTTGTGCTTCACGGAGACGTGGCTGTGTGGATTAATACCGGACTCTGCGCTGCAGCTGGCAGGATTCCAGCTCTACAGAGCGGACAAAGACACGGAACTCTCCGGCAAAGCGAAAGGTGGAGGAATCTGTTTTTACCTCAACAGTGGTTGGTGCAACGACGTGACAGTGATTCAGCAGCACTGTTCTCCAGACCTGGAAGCCTTCATCATAAACTGTAAGCCTTTCTATTCCCCCCGTGAGTTCGCTTCGTTCATCCTGGTCGGTGTTTACATCCCGCCGCAAGCTAACGTGCAGGTCGCACAGCGCATGCTCACCGACCAGATACTGAGTGTGGAGCGGACCAACCCGGACTCCTTAGTAATCGTCGTTGGCGACGTTAACAAAGGTAATCTGACCCACGAACTCCCCAAATATAGACAGTTTATAAAATGTCCGACCAGAGAGGACAACATTCTGGATCACTGTTACACCACCATCAGAGACGCTTATCACGCCGTCCCACGTGCTGCACTGGGCCAATCCGACCACATCTTGGTCCACCTGATTCCTGCATACAGGCAGAAACTAAAGCTCTGCAAACCTGTTGTGAGGACGACAAGGAAGTGGAGCAGTGAGGCTGTGGAGAATCTCCAGGCGTGTTTAGGCTGTACAGACTGGGATGTGTTCAGGACTACTACCAACAGTCTGGACGAGTACACAGAGGCTGTGACTTCCTACATCAGCTTCTGTGAGGACAGCTGTGTACCATCATGCACCAGGGTGAGTTACAACAACGACAAACCCTGGTTCACAGCTAAACTCAGAAGGTTAAGACTGGATAAGGAAGAGACCTTCAGGAGTGGGGACAAAGACATATACAGAGAGGCTAAGTACAAGTTTGGCAAGGCAGTGAAAGAGGCCAAACGACTGTACTCTGAGAAGCTCCAAAACCAGTTCTCAGCCAACGACTCTGCGTCTGTCTGGAAAGGGCTCAAGCAAATCACCAACTACAAGCCGAAAGCCCCCCACTCCATCAACGACCGACACCTCGCCAACGACCTGAACGAGTTCTACTGCCGCTTTGAAAGACAAAGGGACAGTCCTGCAACCATCCCCCACAACGCCCCCCAACAGCTGCAGCCACAATCCACCACCCCCATCTCTCCAACCTCAAGAGGGGCCTTGGCACCTCCAACTCCCACCCTGAAGTTCCCCCCCACCAGCCTCCTACCCACGCCGAGGACGGCTCTTTCCATCCAGGAGAGGGACGTAAACAAACTCAGACAGAACCCCCGGAAAGCTGCTGGTCTGGATTCTGTCTCACCAGCCAGCCTGAAGCACTGCGCTGATCAGCTGTCTCCAGTCTTCACAGACATTTTTAACACCTCACTGGAGACATGTCATGTGCCAGCCTGCTTCAAGTCCTCCACCATCATCCCTGTTCCCAAGAAGCCAAGGACCACAGGGCTTAATGGCTTCAGACCCGTCGCCCTGACCTCTGTGGTGATGAAGTCCTTTGAGCGCCTGGTGCTCTCACACCTAAAAGACATCACCGACCCCCTGCAGTTTGCCTACAGAGCCAACAGGTCTGTAGATGATGCAGTCAACCTAGCCCTTCACTTCATCCTCCGGCACCTGGACTCCACAGGAACCTACGCCAGGATCCTGTTTGTGGATTTCAGCTCTGCCTTCAACACCATCGTCCCAGTTCTGCTACAGGAGAAGCTCTCCCAGCTGAGTGTGCCCGACTCCACCTGCAGGTGGATCACTGACTTCCTGTCTGACAGGAAGCAGCGCGTGAGGCTGGGGAAGCACATCTCTGACTCCCTGACCATCAGCACCGGTTCCCCCCAAGGCTGTGTTTTCTCTCCTCTGCTCTTCTCCCTGTACACCAACAGCTGCACCTCCAGTCACCAGTCTGTCAAGCTTCTGAAGTTTGCGGACGACACCACCCTGATCGGACTCATCTCTGATGGTGACCAGTCCGCGTACAGATGGGAGGTGGACCATCTGTTGGACTGGTGCAGCCAGAACAACCTTGAGCTCAACGCTCTAAAGACAGTGGAGATGGTTGTGGACTTCAGGCAGAACCCAGCCCCACCTGCCCCCATCACCCTCTGTGACTCCACAATTGACACTGTGGAATCTTTCCGCTTCCTGGGAACCATCATCTCCCAGGATCTCAAGTGGGAGCCAAACATCAGCTCCCTCATCAAGAAAGCCCAGCAGAGGATGTTCTTCCTGCGGCAGCTGAAGAAATTCAACCTGCCAAAGACTATGATGGTGCACTTCTACACAGCCATCATTGAGTCCATCCTCACCTCCTCCATCACCATCTGGTACGCCGCTGCTACAGCCAAGGATAAGGGCAGGCTGCAGCATGTCATTCGGTCTGCTGAGAAGGTGATTGGCTGCAGTCTACTGTCGCTCCAGGAACTGTACACCTCCAGGACCTTGAAGCGGGCAGGGAAGATTCTGGCTGATCCCTCCCACCCCGGTCACAGACTCTTTGAGACTCTCCCCTCTGGCAGGAGGCTGCGGTCCATCCGGACCAAAACCTCACGCCACAAGAACAGTTTTTTCCCATCTGCCACCAGCCTTGTTAACAAAGCCCAGAAACCACCCTGACACTCTCCCTCCCCCCCCCCTTTTTTTTTTTGCTGACAGGACACTTGTAACCTGTAACTCTATGCGTTACATTAACGCTCAGCTTGGACTCCTGCTTTACTTGCACAATGATCACCTGCACTGTTGTATTGCTCTTGCATCTTATACTGCTCTATACTTACTCTCACTCACTTGAAACTGTGCACATATATTTATATTATATTGTAGATATGTTTATACTGTTTAATTTGTATTGTATTGCACCGACTACGCCAAAACAAATCCCTTGTATGTCCAAAAACGTACTTGGCAATAAAGCTTTTCTGATTCTGATTATCTTCACACAGTCAGCTGACGCCTGTTCGCACTCTAATGTGGTTAGAGCAGAAGAACAGGCCAAAGGAGCCATCAGGACACACCAGGTTAGTCTCTGAACGTAGGCAGAACTGCTGAATTCTGTTGCAAAAATAAGGTACAGCTTAATCCCTCCACAGGTTAACTATAAAGCCTGGCCAAAAGTATTTATACTTGACTTTTTTCACATCTTGTTATGTTGTAATGACAAACTTCAATGTACTTTATTGGGATTTTGTGTCATAGACCAACATGACATAGTACATATTTGGGAAGTTAAAGGAAAAAGATGCATGAGTTTTCAATAACTAATTTTGAAAAGTGTGTTGTGCACTTGTATGTAGCCCAAATGAGTCCATACATTCCATCATCACCTTTATTTACAGCACAATTCTTTTGGGGTATGTCTCTAGTGGAGACATCATTGTTTCCCCCAATTTCCTTTGTAAAATAGGTCAAGATCAGTCAGATTCTGTGGAGATCAATTGTAAAGTCTTGCCACAGAGTCTTGACAAGACTTGGGGCTCAACCTAGACCATTCCATCATATCTCTGGTTACATGTTTAGGGCGGTTTTTCTGGAAGGTGAATTTTCCTCCCCAGTGTTAAGTGTGCTGCAGCCTCTAAGAGGCTTTCTTCCTGCATTGCTTTGTATTTTGCTTCACCCATTTCCCCATGAACTCTGGCCAGCATGTTTGTGCTGAAGAAAAGCACCTCAACATCCTTACTCTGCCACCATGTTTTACAGTAAGGATGGTGTGTTCAGGACAATATGTTTTGTTAGTTTTCAGTCACATAGTTCTCTATACCAGGGGTTTTCAACCCTGATCCTCAAGGCACACTGTCCTGTATGTTTTAGATGTCTCCCTGCATCCACACACCTGATTTAATTTAATGGCTGGTTACCAGCTTTTGCTGTACTGCATCAGGTGTGTTAAAGCAGGGATACCTCTACACCATATCATCTGTGAGATTTCTAAAACTTAGGATACTATTTTAGAACATAACCCTGGTTAAACTTCTCCACAGATTTAATGATTTCTGCTGTGTTGTTCGTGATGCTGCTTGTTTAATAATATTCTCTGAGGTCTTCACATAAAAGTTGGATTATACAGGTACGTCTCCAAAAATTTGAAAATGTTTAATTGTGTAGCCTACTGACCCAGACTGAGACCATTTAGAGGCTCAGGAAACCTTGCAGGTATTTTGAGTTTGTTAGCTGATTAGGATGTGACACCATGAGTTTCCAATGTATCACTTTTTCACAATATTCTCATTTTCTGACACCCTGAATTTTCATTATTTGTGAGCCATAATCATCAAAAGTACAATAAATAAAGGCGTATACATTTCCCTCTATGTAGTGAATCTATAAAATAAGAGTTTCAATGAGGGACAAAAAACTAAACTTTTTCTCAATTATCAAATTTTTTGAGATGTACCAATATAGTAAGATAACGTTAAACACAGGTGGGCTCAATTTTTATGGGTATCAGAGTCAGGAAGCTAAATGTGAGTACACACCACATTTTTCTGATTTGTGATTATAAAAACAGTCAGTCGGTCAGTCATTTTCTATCGCTTCTTCCATAGTGGGTCACGGGGAAGCTGGTGCCTATCTTCAGCAGTCTGTGGGTGGGAGGTGGGGTTCATCCTGGAAAGGTCACCAGTCTATCGCAGGGCAATACAGACACATACAGGACAAACAACCATGCACACACTCATTCACGCCTAAGGGCAATGTAGAGAGACCAATTAGCCTAACAGTCATGGTTTTGAACTGCGGGAGGAAGCCGGTGTACCCGGAAAGAATCCAGGCATGCACGGGGAGAACATGCAAACTCCATGCAGAAAGACCTCAGGCTGGGAATTATAAAACATTTTAAAATAATTTCCCTCCTATGTTTGTCTATCACATAAATTCTCAATAAAAGACAAAATGTACTGGCACTGTACTCTTGTAATCGCTGTTGTGTTCAGTTCATAATGCCTGTTGTATGGACGTAATTTGCGGCTGTTAAATTTTTGGAGTAATGCTGGATTCACTTTAATGTCATGGCTTATATTCTCAGCCTGTTAGCCAGCAGGTCATCCATGTATCATGGCAGTGTTTACTGGCAGAATCATGCACTGATTCACAAGGCAGAAACGTACACCAGCAATAATGTGAACCCCAGAAAAAATGGTATGCTGTTTATTTAAAAACTGACATGACACCACAACCAGACAAGATGAAGACACCAAGTGGCTCTCTTTCTTTCTGTTGCTCCCACGTTTTCACGTCCATGCCCAGTATTCACTGTTTCCTTTTCTCACTCCCCAGAATTTCTATGGAATTATCAGCAGTTAAATACTCCAAGACCAGCACTGCTGGATCCCAAAACAACAGACAACAGTCACATGTGGGCCTCAGCGTGAAGTGGACCAGGACTTGACCCGGACCGGGAGTGAATTTTCAAATACCTCATGAGACATAGAGGTAAGGCATGGAGGGATTCTGGAAGATATACCCCAGGAAGAAAATTTACTATTATTTATGTGTTATGTACTTAGAGCCTGGAAGCTCTTTAGTGTAAGGGATTGGATGCAGGGAAAACAAATAGACTGAGTCTGGTCAAACCTCAAAAATACATCCAAAGCTCTATGTGGAAAGACAGAACAAAACTGGCACTTGAAGTTCTGTAATGATGCAATACAATGAGCCTGAAGTGAAATATTCAGGATTTCCATTGCAGCACACACATCTTAGAAGCAGAAAAAATATGACAAAGATTGAAAATCATAAAAGTGGGACCAGGCTACAATGCTTGCAACTCATTTTATTCGATGTTTTATATTTCATAACCCCTATTTGCTCTTTACAAACTTCTACAGTGAGCTAAGCCCACCAACATTTGGCAAACTATGCTTATACAAAAGAATAAAGATAGAAATGTTATTTTTATGGAAAAATAGCTCTGCAAGATGCCCGGAGTTTATTCTAGCAGTCAAATTTGGTTTATCTACACTGTAACACTTAACATTGTTAATTCCTATTTTTATTTCCAGCAATAAGATAAAAGAACCAACATGGTGACCCTGCAGGAGTTGCAGAGATCTTGAGCTTAGGTGAGAGAACCTGTTGACAGGCATGCTATTAGTTGAGCACTAATCTGGGCTTTATGGAAAAGTGGCTAGACAAAGGCCATTTCTGAAAGGCACAAGAAGACCTATTTGCATTTCGAAAAAAAAAACATTTAGGGGACAAATTATGAGGAAGAAGGTGCTAAAAAGAAATAAGAGTGATGAAAATCTTAACACTGCACATCGGCCTGAGCACACTATTCCCACTGTAAACATGGTGGTGGCAGCATTATGCTGTAGGGGTGCTTTTCCTAAGCCGGGACAGTTCCCTGGGACAGAGATTCATCTTTCCGCAAGTTAAAATCAATCAATTTAAATAGTATTTGAATTAGACATGTTTTATATAAAGTAGCCTGAAATGTTTAACATTGTAATTTTAGACTATTTGAATAAACTGAATTGAAGTAAAATAAGCTGTGAACAAGGTTTACTAGTGAGTTTACTACTTCTTTTTTCTTTGTATAAAAAAACCAAAAACAGATAACGTCTAATTCAATCAGTGCTTTAGAGCGAGGTATACTGTTGTTCAGTTGCCATATATTTCCATGCTCATCGATAAAAGCATCTGCGGCAGGGTTGTATTTACCTGTGCTGGGCAGCTGTGTCCAGCAGGGAAGGGATTCTGCTTGTACAGGTATGACGATGGAGGACCTGATAATTACTGTTATCTTTATCCCTGGTAAGTATAGCTTTGGGTCAGCAGTTCTGGATCTGAGTGTTGCTCTATAGCTAGAGTGTGGAAGTTTGTCCCAGGAAGCGGGACCGGTTGTCAGGCTGCTGAGCTGCTCTGATAGAGCAGTTTATAAGCCTGTAACTATTGTAATTTTAGCTTTAATGAACACTTGGAGGTAGAGGTATGTTGAAAATTGGCTCTCTGTGCCAATAAAACATTAAAATGAAGCTCCTGGCAGCCCTTAACTTTTAAAGTCTTCATCACTGCTCTACTTGTTGGCTTTTCAAGTGTAAATTCTTCTTTGTGTGGAATTCATGAATACAGAGCAAATTTGTGGGTGTCTCCGTGTACTGACATACCTATTGGTTTGTACCAAGAAAATATCTTCATCAGCTGGAAAACCGAAAGATGGCTTCATTGAGGAGATACATTTATAAGTAATGGAATAATATGCAAATGCTGTGTCTGCACTGATGAGGATTCCCTCACCTCTGGCTGCAGGATGCTTGAAATTGAGAGTGAAACTGAAATGTTGATGTACTTGCTTATTAAAACTGCTAATAATTATCACCCCTTGAGGGCATCCAAATAGTTTTGATATATGACTTCCAGATAGTTAATCCTTAAATAGAGGTAAAAAAAAAACATGTAAAAGTAATATTCTGATGTGGTTGAAAACTGCACCCTTGATCCCGATACACACACTAATCAAGCTGAGAACAAATTAAAAGCAGCACATGTAATTTAAAGATGTAACATAGCTTGTTGTCCAGCAACATCTGCTGCAAAACATATATTTTCAATACACCAACACAAATGGAAAGATAGTTTACAGTGTGACAGCAGCTTTACTCAGTGTCACTGTTCTCCTGCATCTTTGTACGTCTAAAATCTGGGACCTCCCAAAGTATAAGAGCATAAACATTAAGTTTAAAATCCAGTAAAGCTGAAATGCAATTGCTTTTATTACACTGACAAAGAATCACATAATCAGTCAGCTGCAGCAGAACCATAAAATTCAACTAACTTGATTTTAGAGCTGATACACTTTATAATGTCATGGTATACTGTTTAAAAAATGCTCTGTTGCACCATCTGGGTAAAAAGGCTGCAGGCTTCCCTCCTAGTGACCCTCCAGGTGGTCCAGTTAAACATCCTGTCTACAAATGCAGGGCAGGGTTGGTGTCCAAACTCAGTTGTGAATGTGTTACAGGTCACTCTCTGGAGAGGTTTGGGTCATCCAGACAGGAAGTGAAAGGGAAAATCACTGTAAAACAGGTTCTGCTCAAGACTCATAAAAAGCTCCCTGAAGACCTCAGCTTGTACCCAACCGTGGTTTCTAGCAGTGTATTCAGTTTAATTTAGTTAAAAAAGGAGATGGTGAATAAGTAAAATGTGAAGGCCTAACAATGTTCAAACTGTAAGCTTTATGTGTGAAGAAACTTAAAGCAAGAGCAGGTGCAAATTACAACAGCAACACTGTTATTAAAGCCATGTTCTGCCATTTTATGACATTTAACAAAGCTGGAATTATCTCCTAAGACACCTGTGAACATCCGCAGCTCTACTCAACACATTATTGGTAATTGCTGGTTAAAGGTTTGAAGACTGAGCCTCCAAGCTCACCTCTACCATCCCAAAGAAATGTGAGATTTTGGATGATTACCTTAAACAGAGTTTAAACGCGGCTCTAACATTTTTCAGATTTGCAAACAGTTCATTCAGACACTGTTGTTTAAAGTCACTGAACACCTGTCTGAGGAAATATTCTAAGGACATGATTTCTTTTCAGGTATGTGTTTAGCAGCTACTTTTTTAGATAAACCTGTTTAGTGGATTGATAACACAAATAACAAATCAACCAGTCACGTAGCAGCAAGTTAATGCATTTAGCAATCTAGATGTGATGAAGACAATTTATTGAAGTTCAATTGTCTTTTAAAATTGCATGGCTGGTGCAAAGCGGGCTGGTCTGAGTATTAGTTTACTGCAATTTTCACTCACAATCATCTCTCATCTTACTTAAAAGCGTCTGAAAAAGAAAAAAAAATACCCAGGCAGACTCAGTAATGTGCAAACGAAGGTGGTTTTAATGTGTTGGCCCGCTCCCCTCCACTCAGGATGTTTTGTGACCATTTTCATTACTGACTTTTCTTGCCCAGTAGAGGCTTTCTTGGTGTCTGCTCGTCACCAGGTCCCATCGGGGCTGAGCAGGGCTGAAATGTGACGTGAACAGTCTGCTGTTCACTGATTGGCTATGAGCGTGGTCAGCCGTATGTCATCAGCATGAGAAAGTGTTCGATGAGGTACTGGAGAGAATGACAGGCCATGGATTTTACCATACACCGCAGTGCCAGGAAAAGCTAAAAAAAAAAAAAATCAACAGCAACTACAACATTAACAACTCAATGGCCAGAGGTTGTCAAAAATGTCATAAAACAGGGTGTTTGCTGGACCAATATGCAGACAAGAGTATGTGATTAGATGTTATTTTATTAATGACACTAATAGACTTACAGGTAGCTGTTGGATTGTGTAACACAGATGAGGTAACCAACATGAAGAAGGGTAGTCAACAGGAGGAACCAGTGGAGAACAATAAAAACCAGAGTATAAATACAGAGGTAGGGTGGAAAATGGACCAATAAAAAATGGGAGCTAATCAGGGGGAAATCAAGAGCAGCTGGTGAGAGATAGAGAATGCAGGCAACTGAAGGAGAGAGGCTAATTAACAAAGATGAGCATTTATTTCTTTTAAGTCATTTAGAGGAAGACTTGGTGGTGCGGTTTGGCTCATTGTCCTGCTGCATAATCCAAGCTTGAAATTAAGGTGACAAACATCAAATATGACAGGTCCTGAAGAAGTAAAGCAGCACTAGCATTACAATGATTGACAGTTTGTATGATGGTCTGTCAGATGTCATGATACACACCTTTCAAGAGTTGCATTTTTGTTTTGTCTGTCAACAGAAAATTATTCTAGTAAATTTGAAAGGTCAGCCACGCCAAGGTTCACCACTGTTCCATACTGTATTTTTTGCCGCACTGTGGTTTTTCTGGTCCCAAAAAGTTTTGGAATGGCAATGAAAACTTTTCTAGATAGATAGTTAATTAATTTGACCTGAGGTGACAGATTTAGCTTTTACAGCTAAATCTGGAACATTCACTTGATAGACTAAACCCCCCTGTTGATTATTGTGCACTGTCACCTTTAAAGAAAATAATATCAAATAAATAGAGCTCAATGACTTGTTTCTTATCTGTTCTTGAATTTCTTAAGAGAAGAGCATGGTTTATCACTTTCTGAAATCTTTTAGCCTTCTTCATGTTGTCATACAGGTTCCATTTAAGTGGTTTGTTGATTGGATCAAGCACTAATCAAGTCTAGTTGTAGCTAGATCTGAACCCACTCAGTTGTGCAAAAAATATGATTAATCACACTCATCTATGATTTAAGGTAGGCAATTACTTTTCACAAAGGGCAAAATGGTTTCAATTGCTTTTTTATTTATAAGGTTATCTTTGATATAACTTTTGTCTGATAATCTGAAACAAGGGGGCAAATACTTTCTTCTGGCCCAGTATATAACTATATACTATATCACAAATGGTATTTGATCAATTCTAAATGTTTTTTAACCAGTCTCATATGGAAACAGTATAAACAAATGCCCTTTTCACAAATGAAATCTTTTTAGACTCACTGTGGTAACAGAGCCCAGATGGTATATCCTGATATAAAAGGCAGATAACTTCTCCTTTGAACTAAAACTCACTGGTAAAGACCCATGTCCATCTATATAGTGCAGTTGACCTATGTATTGTTTTTATTGCTGATGGTGTTGACTGCAGACTGAGCGGAGTGGCTGGGTTTAAATGTAAAGCAGGTCACTGTGACCTGATTGCTGAGAATGGATTTTAATGCCACGTTTAAATAGTCTGTTTTCACTTCTAACTTAATTAGCCAGTTGTCAACAGGGCCTTAGTTTCCTTTAACCAGGGCAAATACACATACCAAACAAAGGCGTTCCAATCAGCTTCAGCTTTATGCTGCTAACATGCCTATCTAGTGATAGCTATCGGGAATGTAAGCATATTTCCAGGTGTTTTGATCCATCTAAGATTATGTGGACCTTTTATAATTTTATGTTAAAACAGAATTTGTGTTATGTTAACACTTTGATTCTAAAAATAAACGTTTGGTTCACTGTATTAGTCCATGCAGCATGTAGGCTGTAAAACATTTTCAGTTAGCATGAGCAAATATAATGTATCCTTCTGATGTGAAAGAAAGGAACAGGTGTTTATGAAGATGTCCATAAAACTAACCAAATCTGTCAAGGCGTAATTAAATTAAAAGTACAAGTCAATTATGAGTCCACTGGAGTTTGGGTTTATGTGTTTTGGACAGAAAAAGGTGAATCCAGACTGGAGGAGATGCATGTTAGTTCAGCTCCAGTAATGGATTATTTGTGCTATTTGTTGGCAAAGGTTTCAGCTCCAGCCTCAGTAGGGCTTTCTTTTTTGTTTCTCTCTCTGTCTCTTTTTCTCTCTCTTCAGGAAAATGTCCAGCTGGCCTTGTGAGTGGAATTACACCCAAGGATCCAAGTGAGAAGCTCAAGAAAACAGCTGTCAAACAATGAATTACTGTGCTTTCTGAGGAATGGATGAGGAAAATGGGATTGTGTAAAAGAAGTCACACACAGACAAATAGACAGTGTCCCCATGTGCAGGTAATTTGTGTAATGTCTACATCATGGTTCATATAATGGATCTTGGAACTATGTGAAAAAAGTTTAATAACTTACATCTACAGGAATATTTCCTTTCTGAAATGGAGCTGTAAAACATGCAATATCCTGTATATGAAACTATTAAGCACAACATAAACTATGTTAATTGTTCAGCTAATGTACAATCTAACATAAACCTAACATATTCTCTATGGTAAAAGGTTCCCTCAGCTGAGATAATAATAAAAATCTTACACTTTTCAAAAAAGTTTTTCTTGTTTCAGTATCTGTTTTAAAAGGTTTGCTTTAGCAGCAGCACATCCTCAGACCGAACCTGGTGAACCAGTAAGGGAGCTCCTGAGAGTAACACACTAGCCCTAACATATCAAGGTTACCTCATTCTCACACACCAAAAAACAAGAGCTCATGTGCGCTTGTTTTTTGAGAGCAAGTACAGAATTGGAGATATGTGGCAAACTGACAGTTACAGTTACCAGTGTAGTTTATTAAAAGCACATTAGATAACCTTGACCAAGACAGTGTAACAGTAGGCATGTATTCACACCCAGAGGCTACACCCGCATCTAACACTGTATGTACTTGTTATTGGTAAATTTGATTAGGTCCTGTGTGCAGCAAATATTAAAATTCTGATTTTACCTAAAGACATCCATAAGCATGCACTAAAACAGGAGAAAATACATACAGTATGTTGTCAAAAGTATTCGCCTACCCATCTAAACCATTCACTTTGGTGTTTCAATACTATCCGTGGCCACAATCAGTGGTATAACAACAATGTGAAAGGGATTGGGAATGTCCTCAACAGAGCCATTAGGTGGTAGGCCACACAAAATCACAGAGCAGGGTCAGCGGCTGCTGAGGTGTCTGGTGCACAGAAGTTATCAACGTTTTGCAGAGTCGGTGGTTGTAGACCTCCAAATTTCAAGTGACCTTCAGATTAGCTCAAGAACCCTGTGTATGGAGCACTGGAATGGTCTCAAATGGGCAAATGGAAAGGGCTTCGATGGCTGAGTAGCTGCAGGTTTGGTGCAGAGCGGATCAGTAAAAGTGAAAAGTTTCACACCTTCAGTTGGCCCGGTTTGTTTTCACACAGAGATTTTATAGACCGGACCAATGAAAGTCATGCAGGTGCAACAAATTGTTTCGGGGCAGTATTGCACTGATTGAGAAGGAAAAGAGCACAAGGAAGAAAGTTCCTCTCATCAGTGTTTCGTTGCTACTATCGTTTTTTAAATGTAGTTGTGCACCTGCACCTCTTCACTACTCCAAATTGCCCCACGAGACATTTTCAAACGTGTTCATCTTCGGATTCACGCTCTTACTTTGTTTTTCCTCTACTTCTTCTACTTAAATGTACTGCTCTTACGTTACATCCTCTCTTCCTGCTTTTGGTATGCTGGCCCGGCATGCATTGACACTGCAAACAAACCGCTCCAGGGTTCGGATATACCGTGCCGTTTCAAGGATGGGTTCACACCGGTGTGATCTGGCATGGTACAAAGCGTAACGAAAGGTTTGGTGTGAAAGCACTGTAAGTTCTGGTAAAAGGAACTCTGAATTTTTCAGTATACCAAAAGATTTTGGAAACAGTTGTGGCCTTGCAACAACAAGGCCTAACTGAACGGAGTTTGCATGTTCTTGCATGTTGTTGCATATTCTCTATGTGCATGCATGGGTTCTCTCTGGGTACTTTGGCTTCCTCCAACATTTCAAGAATGTGTTTTATGCTAATTGGCCACTTTAAACTGCCCTTGGGTGTGAGTATGCGATGCATTGTTGCATTTTCTATCCTTGACCCAACATAAATTCAGCGGGTATTAAAAAAGGATGAATGGAGTAAAATGACCTCTATTACTTGACTGAACCAAAACACAAATGCCAATTCTACATCACCCAACCCCACCTGCCATTATACTCCTGCAGAAAAATAAGCACAAATAAGCATAAAACAAAAATAAGCAAAATAAGCCTGTTTGCATTATCTTTATTCTTAATTTTATTTAATCTAAAGTTTATATATTTATAACTAATGTTGGTATGATGTGAGCACTGAAGACCAGAGTCAAATTCCTTGTTAGTGGACACAAACGTGGCAACAAGTACCAACAAGTGACAACACAAGCTTACCAGTGAAGTTGGGCAGAGAATGAAAAGAGAGACATGGTTAAGTTTGGTTTTCTGTGAATCTTATAGATGTAGCACTGGTTTTTGTGTGTATTGGTGATTAATTGCATTTATTACCCTAATGTTAGCCAACCTCATTGACTTGCAACGTTTTAAAAAGAATATTAGGATCTCCTGCCTAGGAGTTCTCTCAGCATTTCTCCCGGCCCAATTAGACTTTTTCTACCGCTGAGCGAATGTGAGTGGAATGTAATAAAATGTGTTTTGAAGGAGATTTATGAGGATCATCTTGTTTGGGAGACATGGGTCTTTACTAGTGAGCTTCAATTCAAACAAGAAGTGTATAATTCTTGAAATTACCTGCCTTTTATATCAGATGTACCATCTGGGTCCTGTAACCTCAGAAAGCTTAAAAAGTTTCAGTTGTGAAAATGACTTGAGTTTATATTGTTTTTCTATGAGACTGGTTGAAAGACATTTAGAATTAATGAAATACCATTCAATTGTGATTTACTACAAATACATCTATTTACATAGCTGCACTGGTAAGGCCATTTATGAAAAGGTCATTGCTTTTAAACACAAACCCTGATAGCTTCTGTGAAGAAATATTGTTCAAACATGGTTCATTGAGAGTATGGTATGTTTTAGCTTACCATTTGGGAGTTTGCAGTCAAGTGTGTAAGTATATAGTTTTAAAGCTATTATTAGTGGTGAGAAGAATCTGCTTTTATTTAAAGCAGCTGGTACATTCAAAGCAGCGCCGGGCTTCTTCAGAGCCAAGGATGTCGTGTTTTCAGGGAAAAACAGTTTCAAACTGAGGTCAAAGAGCTAGAGCAACATAAAGGATGATACATGACAGCTAGTCAGTAGGATTTTATTCACTGACTGGCTGTCAGTAAGAAAAATAACATAGGGGTTGCGTTAAAACAGTGATGTCCTCAACATGAAGAAAAAGAACTTAAGATCCTGATTCCCCAACTAATATCACTGCATGACAAATACTAATTCTTTCAATTTGAATCAAAGCTTTGCATTATATGCACTGTGACTTATTTATAGGGGATGGCTGTTTCTTCTTGTGCTTAGTGCAATAGCAGCATTCATTAAATATATTCCAATCAATTTCATTCATAATTCATAATTTCATTCATATGTAAAGCAACAGAATGGATCAAAGTGCTTTTCAGCAACACCACAAATTCCAAAGGAAAACACTAAATTACACAAAAGTATGAAAGCCTGACAACATGCCCCCAAAAAAGAACTACTTACTTGAAATACAAATGCAATTAAAGGTATGTTTCAGTGTCTTTTTTGAAAAAGCATCAATACAAGAAACAGTTGACAGTAGGAGGCTGCTCATAATCTGCCTGTGTTTTGGGTTTTGAGTTTATGTTCTGTTTACTTTCTCTGCACTGACATGCTCTTCACTTGCTTTATTTCAGTTCATTCATAATTATTAGATTCTGTTGTTTAGGTGTTTGTTACTGTCCCGGATTCCTAGGGTGGATGTGTTAGTTTGTATTTCAAACATGCAACAGTGGTTCAGTTTTGTCCTGTACTGGTGGGTTGCCGGTTCAAACCCCCACTCTGTCTGTCTCCGTCGTGTCCATGGGCAAGACACTTCATCATTGCCTGCTGATGGAGGTCAGAGGACTCGGTGGCGCCTGTGTACTGCACCCTCGCTTCTGTCAGTGTGCTGCAGGGCAGCTGTGGCTACATTGTTGCCACCACTGTCAGTGTGGGAATGTGTGTGTGGATGGGTGAATGACTGTAGTACGATTGTAGTGGAATGCATTTGGGGTCTCTCATGACTTAATAAAAGCACTATTCAAGTGCAGGCCATTTTCTTGTAGATCTGTTTCCTCCCTGTTTATGAACTTTGGGTAGTCTCATTGTTTAGTTATTCCTGTTGACTCAGATGTTTTCTTGGACTTCCCTGTACCATGTCTCTGTGTTCCTGCCAGTATACCTGCCTATGTTCCATCCTGTAAGTTTCCTGTTTCATTCCATTGAAGCATTACTTCACTCACCATGTGACTGCCGTCTTCCTGTATGCACTTTGGTCCTACTTCATCTCCACACACCCTGACACAATGTCCCTTATACTGATTAATACAGCACATGATACATTTGAAAGGAGCTGTTCAGATGACCTATCAGCTGTAGCATTTGTGGAATGGAAATGAGTTGAAAACAAAAAATGTGGGGTACTGAATCATACAAAGCCTTATGAACAAAAAGAGGAAGCCAGTGGATTGATGCTAAAACAGGACTGATTCGGTCTCTTTTTCAGAGACAGCTGCAGACAGAACAGAAACTGGCTCATACCAAAATGAATAAAGATGTACAAGTCTAAGCTTACAGTAATTAGAGCAGTGATAACTGTCTCCATGTCATTATTAGTGAGAATGCTTTTGAGTTCTGAAAGTTTCTGAATTGTAAAAAACAGCGCTTTACTGCAGAGGTGATCCATTTATAAAAGTTTAAATGTTTCTAAATTGCTGTTTCGGGCCAGAAGATCAGAAGACAATGATGTGTGTTATAAAAGGCTTGTTTGGCAGAGCAAAAATGACCATCTCTGCCTTACTAATATATGTTGCAAGTTAACAGTAGTAACCTCTTTAATGTGTAGAATACTGTATATCTCAATGGTGCTGAAATCATGATCTAAGGGCATTTAAATCTGCATATCACCAGCATAACAATGAAATTAGATATTTCATTAATGGAAGATTTAACCCAAATGGATGCTTTTGGGACACCTCAATTTAAGGCTACTGTAGAGGAAGTGGGATGATCAGCCAGATAAATAAGAGCTAAATAAACGTAGCCCAATGTCACACATCCCAAACTGGTCCCACATGTGATTTAAAACAATCGTGTGATAAACCGTATCTGTCATGATTTTTACAGCCAACTTAACCCACATGTAGAGACACTCAGAGAACTTGTTAAATAAAGAAGTTTATTGAAAACTTGGTCAAGTACAACAGAAGCGGCGAATCTAATCTCCCGTCACTGAAAGAACACAAAGAGAAATGATTAGTGGCTGAACCTCAGAACATGACCCAACTGAAACATTCTTTTACTGGAGACTCCGGGGAAACTGCCAGGGAGAGGATAAGAGTCAGGAAAGAAGCCCCGCTTGCCAGGTTCAGTCCAATTCCAGGAAATAGCCAGTACCACAATGGAGGACTGGGACAGCTCAGGCAGAAATCGCACCTGGAACAGGTAACAAGGGAAGTGAAATTTCACACAGAGAAAATACTTCAAAAAATCCTTCACAGCAATTCTCACAAAGTTTTTCAGAGCTGGCCAGAAGATTACCACGGAGGCAAAACACTCAGGCGACAAAGTGTTGGCAACCATCCTCTTTATGCTTCTCAGCTGATGAATAGATCCGCAACACCTGTCGCCTCAGGACTCTCCTACTGGCGGCACCTAGTGTTGGAATGGTGTTAGCAGCAGGCAGCAGATGACTCCAGATCCTGACACCACCTCCCCCTCAACGGCCGCCTCCTGGCGGCCCAGAAGACGTGGCTTGGGAGGCCCGGAAATCCCGGATCAGGGAGGGATCGACGATGAAGGAACCCGGAACCCAGGAGCGGTTCTCCGGACCGTACCCCTCCCAGTTGACGAGGTACTGACATCCACATCCCCGTCGTCGAGAGGCCACAATGCGGCAAACAGAGTAAACAGGGTGGCCCTGAAAGTCCCGGGAGGGCAGAGGGGGCAAGGCCGGAGGGCAGAGCGGGCTGGTCTGGACAGGCTTCAATTGAGAAACGTGAAAAACAGGGTGAACACGGAGACTGGGAGGCAGACGGAGGCGAACAGAGGCAGGACCAACAAGAGAATCAACCACGTAGGGCCCGATGAACCTGGGAGAAAGCTTTCTGGACAGGGACTTAAGCAGGATGTCCCATGCGGCGAGCCAAACCTTCTGACCAGGGAGGTAATTAGGAGCGGGTAGACGTCGACGGTCTGCGTAGCGCTTGTTTTAGGCTGCTGTCCGGTGAAGCGCCCAGCTGGCGGCGTTCCATACCCGCCTACATCTCCGGATGTGGTGTCGTACAGTAGGAACAGTGATGTCCTTTTCCTCCGACGGGAACAATGTAGGCTGGTATCCCAAGGAGGCTTCGAAAGGGGAATAGCCGGTGGCTGAAGAGACGTGGGAGTTGTGAGCGTATTCGATCCACCCCAAGTGGTCGCTCCATTCAGCGGGACAGGTGGACATTACGCACCGCAGGGCCGCCTCCAGCTCCTGGTTGAAGCGCTTCACCTGGCCATTAGACTGGGGGTGATGACCAGAGGTTAGCGCCACCTTCGCCCCCAAGGCGTCACAGAAATGTCTCCAGACACGGGAAGTAAACTGAGGCCCCCTGTCAGACAACAGGTCACTGGGGATGCCATGCAGGCGGAAAACATGTTTGACCATCAATCTAGCTGTTTGCAGGGCCGATGGCAGCTTTCTGAGAGGAACCAGGTGGCAGGCCTTGGAGAACCGGTTGATAATGGTCATAATTACGGTCATCCCTTGAGAATGTGGTAGGCCCGTGACGAAGTCCAAGGCCACATGGGACCAGGGTCGGCCGGGGATGCTGAGAGGCTGGAGCAAACCTGCGGAAGGTCGATTTGAGGACTTGCTTCTAGCGCATGTGGCGCAGGCATTCACATACTCCCTAATGTCTCTGTGAAGCGACGGCCACCAATAACTTCTGGAAATTGCGGCGATGGTGCTACTGACACCAGGGTGGGCAGAGAACTTGGCCGAATAGAACCAGCCGATCAATCTGGATCGCACTGAAGCTGGAACGTAGGTCCTTCCAGGGGGTCCAGTTCCTGGCCCAGGATCATCAGGGAGGGCTCGCTGCACCAGGTCCTCCAATTCCCAGGTTAACAAGCCCATTGTACAACTTGGTGGCAGGATCGACTCTGCCTTTTTTTATGAATCTTCAGGTCCGAATTGGCAGGACAGAGAATCAGGTTTGAGGTTCTTGGATCCCGGCCTAAAAGAAATAGACAGATTAAATCGGGAAAAGAAAAGTGACCAACGTGATATACGTGCATTAAGACGCTTAGCTGACTGGATGTACAACACATTTTTATGGTCTGTCCAGACCAACACGGGGTGTTCGGCACCCTCCAGCCAATGCCTCCACTCCTCTAGGGCCAACTTAATGGCAAGCAGCTCCCTGTCTCCAACCTGATAGTTCCGTTCAGCAGGGGTCAGCCGATGGGAGAAAAAGGCGCAGGGGTGAAGCCTTCCATCCCGGTCTGAGAGCTGGGAGAGAACCGCTCCCACCCCGGTATCCGAGGCGTCTACCTCCAGTGTAAACTGCCTTGTAGAGTCAGGATGAATCAGAACCGGCGCCTGGGAGAACAGCCTCTTCAGTCGGGTGAAGGCGGTCTCGGCCTCCGGTCTCCAGCTGAAAGTCGTCTTGGTGGAAGTTAGCGCAGTTAATGGGGCCGCTATCTGGCTGTAATTTCTAATAAACCTTCGGTAGAAGTTGGCGAACCCCAAGAACTGCTGCAACTTCCTCCGGGAGTCAGGTACTGGCCAGTCCATCACTGCTCGAACCTTCCCTGGGTCAGCGCGAACCTGTCCCTCCTCCAACACGAACCCCAGGAAGCTGACTGATGGAAGTCGCACTTCTCCACTTTAACATACAGTCTGTTCTCGAGGAGGCGCTGTAGGAACTGTCTAACATGGCGGCGGTGTTCCTCGAGACTTCTGGAAAAAATCAGAATGTCGTCCAGGTATACAAATACAAAAATATTCAAAAAATCTCTCAACACGTCGTTGACGAGTGCCTGAAAAACTGCTGGGGCATTACTTAGGCCGAAAGGCATAACTAGATATTCAAAATGTCCCAGGGGAGTCTTGAATGCCGTTTTCCACTCATCTCCCTGGCGGATTCTGACTAAGTGGTGGGCATTTCTGAGGTCCAGCTTGGAGAAAACAACAGCGCCACGTATAGGCTCAAACGCAGAAGCTAACAAAGGAAGAGGATATTTATTCTTTACTGTAATTGCATTCAAACCCCTATAGTCTATACAGGGGCGTAAACCTCCGTCCTTTTTCCCCACAAAAAAGAACCCCGCCCCTAAAGGAGATGAAGAAGGACGGATAACTCCCGCGGCTAAAGACTCCACAATATATTTCTCCATTACCCTTCTCTCCGGCCCAGAGATGCTATAGAGCTGACTGGAGGGCAAAGGAGCACCTGGGAGGAGGTTAATGGCGCAGTCGTACGGTCGATTAGGCAGCACAGACAGAGCCCGAGATTTACTAAAAACCATTTTGAGGTCGTGATACTCTGAGGGGACCCTGGTTAAATCTGAGAGTTCCTCCTCTTCACCTTCCTCACCAGGGGTGGTAGGGCAAACGGCTGACTGCAAACATGAAATGAGACAACCCTCAGACCAAGCCTCTATCCGCAAATCCACCCAATTAATATGGGGGTTATGACGCTGGAGCCAGGGGAAACCAAGTACTAACGTACTCTGAGCAATGGGAAAAACATAAAAAGACACCTGTTCTTGGTGATTACCGGACAAAACAAGCTCAAGTGGCTGTGTCTGATGGGTGATCTCATGTAGTGATAACCCATCCAAGGCTAAAACCCGATGGTGCTGGGCAAACTTCTCTGTGGCAATTTGTTTCTTGGAAACAAAATCATAATCAATCAAGTTCAAATCGCAGCCAGAGTCAACTAGGGCAGATAAAACCTCAGCGTGATGATTCAAAAATAAGGTAGCCGGTAACGTGAATCGAGGGGTTCTACTACTGGAGGATTGGTCCGCCGGTTGCCCCATCACAGCCGGCGGACCCACCCTTTTGGCCGGACAGGACAAGCGAAAATGAAATGGCCGGAGGCACCACAATAAAAACATTGGTTAGCCTCCCGGCGTCGTCGTTGCTCTCCAGGCGAGAAACTGGCTCTCCCTACCTGCATGGGCTCGGTCTCGGGGTGGCTGACTTGAGGCTCCAATGACACTGGTAACAGGGACGAGGGAAACGGGGAAGACCGCCCCACTGCCCTCTCGGAGCGATCCCTCCTACTCTCCCGTAGGCGAGAATCAATGCGGACAGCCAAATCAATGTACTTATCTAACCCATCTGGTTCCTCTAAGAGGGCTAACTCGTCCTTAATGGGCTCGTCCAGAGACTGAAAAAACGCAGCCTTTAACGCGCTTGCGTTCCAGCCTGAGGACGCAGCCAATGTACGGAAATCAAAAGAAAAATCAGCTAAAGAACGACTCCGCTGTTTTAGCGCCCACAACCTGCGGGCAGTACAGGACTGATCTGAAGCTACATCAAAAGTCTGTTTAAACTCCTTAATGAAAACCTCATAAAACACACCGAAACTAGTGCAGTTGGAAAATCGTGCGTCCGCCCACCGGAGCGCTCTCCCAGTTAACAAGCCCAAGACATATGAGATCTTACCCTCATCGTGAGAAAACGCTCGGGGTGACCGGTTAAACACCAAATTACACTGGAGTAAAAATCCGCGGCATCCGCCCACATCTCCGGAGGACTTCTCAGGGTGAGGAGAAGTAACCTCTCGGAAAGGTGGCTGATGACTCCAGATTCTGACAGTATAAGCTTTAACATTTGTTTTTTAGCGTGCCTTGGGGTGAGATGTGAATCAGTGCAAAATAAATGAATTAAATTGAAATTAATTAGGCTGCACTCAGATGTAGCAAACATTACAATTTGGTGTTTGTGATATTACTATTTAGACAATGATCCTTTGGGGATAATTCCTAATGACCCGGAGTTTCTTATCTTATAATTTATTAAAAATTTTATTATTTCATAAGCATTTGACATGTAGATCAATTCTATTTTTCAAGTGTGAGCTTTGCAATCTGAAAGGTTTAAGGAGTCACATGCTGATATATGAAAGGGTCAATTTACGGTTTTCAGTGTGGACCGCTGTCAAAGAAATCCCCTTATTAAAACTACAACAATGCTGTGTTATATTATTTTTTCAGATTAAACTCATTCTGATGAGATGCCAGAGACGGTTCGGAGTTTTTATCCACTCATATGGAACGTAGGGCAGCACTGCATGTTTTTGGGCTGTCAGTGAGCTGTGTAGTTTAGCTAAATAGGAACAACCCTTGGAATGTTTCTCCCATCAAAAAGTGGCAAAGTCTTCCGTTGGAAAAATCATCTGGTAGTGAAAATGTAATCATGGCTATCAGGTGGTCACTTTTTTAAAGGTAATAACTAAGCATTGAAAGCAAGCATTGGCGGCAAGCCACAGGAATTGGCATGACTGCGTTATGATTTAAGGGTGTTTGAGTTTTTTGTTTGAATTTTATTTATTCTTATCTCCAGTTTGTGTTTTTTGTGTCTTGCTTCTGTTTATTATTTTTCTGGTTGCGCTTTAGCTTTCTTATTATTGTTTTCGGTTCTTGTTTTCTATGGAAGCAAATCGTTACCATATTTCAAATGAAAAAGCATTTTCAGAAATGCTTTTTCATTTTAAGAATGTGGCTGCATTGTTTGACTCATAAATGAAATTAGTAATCAATAATCCTATTTGCATTTTAATTTTCTTCTTCAAGACTGCTCATTCTTTCACTTAATTAAAATGAAAAAGAAAAAGGCA
Source organism: Girardinichthys multiradiatus (assembly GCF_021462225.1). Lineage (NCBI taxonomy): Eukaryota > Metazoa > Chordata > Actinopteri > Cyprinodontiformes > Goodeidae > Girardinichthys > Girardinichthys multiradiatus. The sequence goes on from NC_061796.1 coordinate 17,980,938, forward strand.
TTTGAGATTTATTTTTCAAAATGTACCCCAGCAAATAGATACCAAAATTCAATTTGAAATGTAACATTATTTGACCCATAAATAAAATGAGTAATCAATCATCCTATTTGCATTTGCATTTTCTTCTTCACGACTGCACATTTTATGCCATAATCAAAAAGAAAACAAAGCAGACATTGCTTTTTTGTTTTCTTTTTTCGTTTTCGTTTTTGTGGCAGGCTGTGGCGGAACTGCCACAGCCTGCCACCGGAACTACCAGTTCTGCCTGCCACAAATTGAGCTCGGCCCTGCTGCAATTCAATCAATTTCTCGGCACGTTTGCAATGTAATGCAATGCAGATGTGCACAGCGCCCCCTACCGAACAAGATGGGTAGCCCGGTCAGCAGGGAGCTCAGGAGGAGCGGCTGCTGACGTCACTCTGCTGCGCCCGCAGCTCGGAATGCTTTTTCGTTTTCGAGTTCTGGGCAGTACTTTGCGGGCAGACCACGAAAACGAAAAAGCAATGTCTGCTTTGTTTTCTTTTTGATTATGGCATAAAATGTGCAGTCGTGAAGAAGAAAATGCAAATGCAAATAGGATGATTGATTACTCATTTTATTTATGGGTCAAATAATGCAGCCACATTCTTAAAATGAAAAAGCATTTCTGAAAATGCTTTTTCATTTGAAATATGGTAACGATTTGCTTCCATAGTTTTCTAGGTTATGTCTTGTAAGTTATGTTTCTCCCCATTAGTTTGTGTCATTGGATTTCTGTTTTGCTCCAGTCAAATTTTGTTTACTCCCTGCCTCAGTCAGTCAGTAATTAACTTCATTCGGTCCTCCTGCACTATGCAATCAGTCTTCTTGTTTCACCTGCACCATGCTACTTATATACACTGATATTCTGTTCATTCCTTGCAAAAACATTTCAGTTGTTTTGTTTATGCCAAGCCTGTTCTGCCTCAGTTTATTCATGCCTGCTTCTGCAACTACCTACCTGCCTGCCAGTATGTTTCCTTTTGGTTATTTAATCCTTGTTTAACTCACTATGCCACGCTGCTTCCTGCCTCTCTACATTTTGGTGTTTCTCATGAAAGTAAATGCCAGTTGGTTGCCTGGCAACACTGGATCTTTTTTGCTTTGTTTATTAAGACGATAAGGAATGGCATTCATAAAAAAGGATGTAAAAACATCACATGTAGCTGAAGTGTCATCTAATACTTGATAATAATTCTTATTTACAAAAACAATCATTTAAATCCATTACTCATTCTAGTCTTTGCAGCAAGCTTGTGCACATTTGCCTGCCAATGATGCACCACCATCCTTGCAGAACAATAAATTCTGCTGATATGGGTGTAACATTGTTTGCTAGTTCTGTGTAGCAATGGGACACTTTTTTATGTTCAGTTATCAACAGTGGTTTCCAGAGGCTACCTACACATCCAGGCCCCCTCTAAGAAGAATGTGTAGCAGCAACTGCCACAACACAAAACACACACAAGTTTGTGTTTTGTGTTGTGCCCTGAACATCAACAAAGGTATTAGAGAACATTCTAATTAGTCTGGAGTATTAAAGAAAGCGCAACGCCAAAATTGACAGAGTTAGATAGTTTACAATTCATGTCTTTCAGGAAATATCATGCTTAAGGTATACTTACATCTTTTTCTATATATTCTTTCAGATTCAGATTTAGATTCAGATTTAGACATTAAGATTTTAGGCTTGTCGGGCTGCCTTCCAACAACATTTTTCATACATCTCTTTAACAGCGCCTTGCAAGACTTGTCATGTTCTCTGACCTTTTCTCATATTAACCACAAATTGCTATGTAGTTTATTTAGTAATGTATGAACAAAGAGCAGCACTTAGTAATGCAGTGGAAGGATTATTTAGGGTGTGATGTATTTGTATCCAGTCCCCCTTTACTCTGACACCTCTAAATAAAATCAACTCAGAAGAATTCAGAAGTCACCTAATTAGTAAATAGAACTGTAAATTATTCTCAGTAAAAATGCAGCCATTGCAATGACTTCACATATTTTTTTCAATGTCAAAATTAAAAAAATATAACACAGGCAGTTTTTTCACCAACTCTGGTAGCATGTTTGTCACTTGGGACTCAAAAAACATTTGGGCATCTAGATTGTTTTAATCTACTGAATCAAGTCTATTTGATAGAAACTGTTCATGGTATGAAAAAATGTCCTTAGCTGTGTTGCTCCTGAAATATTGCATAAAGTAAATATTTCTCTTCACTGAGGTGATTTTTACCAGACCCTGCAAACTGCAGTGATAAAAAGTCTAAAGAAGCCTTATTTGGATACCTCAACAATACGTACAGATCCATATCTAACCTAACATTTTTGGTAAATATTATTGGCAGTTTATAAATAAATATACTCCTTTAAAAAATCACTTTAATGCATTCCAATCATGTTTTGTCACCAAAACACAGGACTGAGACTAAATTGAAAATTCAGGCTTTGAATTACATATATTACCACTGTTGCATCAAAAATACCTGTCTTGGTTGTTGATCTTAAAATTGATTGGCAGAGTGGAACAGCTGACATGATTGTCTGGTACTGTGCTAAACTGGTTCCGATCTTATTCAATAGACAGGGAGTATTTTGTACCATTTAGAAAATTTAAATCTGAGCACACAGAGATCCGTTGTGGGGTACCTCAAGGTTCAATTCTCGGGCTGCTTTCATTCAACGCATACATGATACTGCCAGCTCAAATTATGAAGTACAAAAACATCTTATAATATCTATGCTGATGATCCAACTTCCTATTTCTGTGTCAGCTCTTGACCACAGTCCAGTACAGTCACTGAGTTAGTGTGTCCATAATTTCAATAAGTGGATGTGTCAGAATTTCCTCCCGCTTAAAGTAGAATAGACAGAAGTCTTGTGTGTGATCCTAAAAAATGTAGCTTTATAAATAAGCACTCAAATATAGTGGCTTGTAAAAGTATTCATACCCTGTGAACCTTTCCACATATTGTCACATTACACCACAAATTTAAATATATTTTATTGAAATTTTTATTTGAAACCCCAACATAAAGTTGTATACAATTGTGAAGTGGAACGAAAAGTTTACCCGATTTCAAACATTTTTTACAAATAAAAACCTTTACTCTGAGTGCAATCAATTGCCTTCAGAAGTTGCCTGATGATTGCTAATGACTAGATAGAGTCCACCTGTGTGTAATCTAATCTCAGTACAAATACAGTTGATCTGTTACGGCCCCAGAGGTGGGTTAAGAGAGTATTGGGGAGCAAACGGCATCATCAAGTCCAAGGAACACACCAGACAGGTCAGGGAAAAAGTTGTGGAGAAGTTTAAAGCAGGCTTAGGCTATAAAAAGATTTCCCAAGCTTTGAACATCTCACGGAGCACTGTTCAATCCATCATCCGGAAATGGAAAGAGTATGGCACCACAGTAAACCTGCCAAGACAAGGCTGTCCACCTAAAGTTACAGGAAAAACATGGAGAGCACTGATCAGAGATGCAGCCAAGAGGCCTATGGTGACTGTGGGCGAACTGCAGAGATCCACAGCTCAGGTGGGGGAATCTGTCCACAGGACAACTATTATCGTGCACTGCGCAAATGTGGTCTTTATGGAAGAGTGGCAAGAAGAAATCCATTGTTAAAAGAAAACAATAAGAAATTCCTGTTTGCAGTTTGTTAGAAGCCATGTTGTGGAAGAATGTGCTTTGGTCCGACGAGACCAAAATTGAACTCTTTGGCCAGAATGCAAAATGCTGTGTGTGGCGGAAAACTAACACTGCACATCACAACTGCACATTTCTTATTAAAACACTGTTGGGTCCCCAGCCATGGGGACAACATGAAAGGCCAGTAAGAACTTTTCTGGAACTTTCTAAATAAATCGCATTAACCTACTTCCAGCACAGCCAGGAACGGGGGCAACAGTGGACTTCCCGTGACGTCACTGTCCGAATAAACACCTCGCTTTTGCAACAAACAGACCTCTTCCATGCAGGTCCCCAGCGGAACTGGACAGAGGGACACAGCGCGCTAATGTCTCTTTGCAGGCAAACAGACATAAACTCTTCAAACTGGATCCAAGAGTGTCATGCGATCATATGCACTAAGTTAAGTAGGAATGAATTGCTGTTTGTGTATCCGGTATTCATTCATGAACGGGGGTAATTAAGGTACAAGCGTTGCTTGACTTTCTCTCTGAGGTCTACAGAAGCAAACTGTGTTCCAGAGAGTTCTCAGCAGAGACCTTGTCTCAACAACGCCAAGTGGAGCAATTTTCCCGGTCTGAAGGAAGGACAACGGGACCACATCACCGTGGCTACAGCAGTAACGTGCAGTTTGGCCGGCCCAGCAGAGCGAGCCGCCCCACCCCACAGCTACGGAGGTTAGCTGCAAGTTAACCCTTTGTTCATTGTGGATGCTTTCCTCAACTTCGTCACCCCGGACAACTTTTCCTCAGCACAGTTCACGTAAGAGGTAGTATTGGGTGGAGAGAAGTAGTTTAGTGTGAAATAATCTAAACATTTTTCTTTTTTGTATGACGTTTGGTTTTGTTTGTGTTGAAAACTCAGCCATTTTAGTGCTAGCAGATTATCTGCTCAGCACATGTGCTCAGTTTGTGTTCTGTGTTTGTGTTTTTGTTTTTAAAGTTAAGACAAACGTTATTTAAAGGGTGATTTTAAACACAGAAGATCGGCCATAACGCGCCGTCCACGCTTATGCATTTTAACCCCTTTATTAGTGGTATTTTAAAGGTATGTGTTTGATTCTGATCATAAGCTACAAGCTTTTTTTGTTAGCTTTAACCGCTAAGATCATTTACCCAAAAAGGTTGTAAGTTTTCAATCTAGGAAATAATATTTCCCTAAATATTATTTTACTAAACTCGATAACTAAGTAAACACCATTAACCCCCATTTCTCCAGAAAGATGTGGTTCTTATTCAAAACAATGTTTCCTTAAATATTATTTTACTATTTCCTTAATAATATTTCTTTAAATATTATTTTAATTAAAAAAAGGCAGCTAATGAGACCCCGTTAAGAATTAGTCATCCAGGAGGTTGGTTTATTCAGCAAATCATTCTTAAAACATTATTTTATTAAAATAATATTTTATCTGATCTTGCATTGTGAATGGTTGTCTAAACGTTTGCTGATTACTGCCTAAGTTGGTTCCAAGACTAACTTCACTTAATTTCCAGATTCTTCAAGATAATGTTAAGGTGTTGTTAAGGTAATGTTGCATCACTCTTTTGGTCATGGTTTTCAATCATCTTTAATCAACTTGTTTATATTGTACATAGCCCATTAGTCTTTGTTATTCTTTAATTCTGCTTGGTAGTTTAGTTGGATTGTTTTAGCATAGTAAAGAGTTTGTTGATTGAAATATGTTTGACTTTCAGATGACTTATTTTGTTAATAAGTTCTTGTATTTTAAAAATTGTGTGAATTCATTCCATGTGTGTGTAGAGTTTATTATGTTCAATAATGTCAGAGCTTGGCTCATCCCTTTCAATTTTGTCCTAATGCCACCACCTTATTGGGCTGGTATTCAAAGGACAATCCTTAACAGACCGCAAATAGTTTAGAATATTGCAATGGTGTCTTTACTTTTCTCTGTAAAAATCAACAAGGCAACTGCTTGTTATCTATTATGTACCTTTGCTGGACACGTATGAACCATATAGACCACTCATGTTAGCAGAGACAGTTCTCTCCTGTTCCCAAGACAGGAACTGTAAACCTACCAAGACGTCACCTTCAAACTAAACTGACAGCCCATGCAGAGAGAGTATTAATTAGAAAAGAATCAAATATACCCATGGTGATCCTGGAAAGCTGCAGAGATCCACAGCTTTGCTGGCAGCACAACAATATTTGTCATGCACTTCACAAATCCGACCTTTATGGAAAGCCACTGTTGAACAAACGGCACAAAAAGACTCATGTAATGTTTGTCACAAGCAATGTAGGGGAATACAGATTTGGTTAGGGTTAGGTTAGGGTTGGATTTGACCAAAATTCTAATTTTTAGCCGCATTAACACTAAACACCACCCTTAACTTATCATTCCAGTTGTAAAATATGGTGGTGGCAGCATCATGCTGTGGGAATCATTTTCTTCAACAGGAAAGCTGGCCACAGTTCACGGGAAGATGGTGTGGAGCTAAATACAGGGCTATGGTGAAAGAAGAGTTGTTAAAGCCTGAAAAGAACTTATAGTTGAGGTAGAAGGTCGCTTTTAGAAGGAAAATAACCCTAAATATAAAGCCATAGATGATGAATTCACATCAAAGCACCAATTCAAAGTCCAAACCTAGATCTAATTCAGAATCTGTGCCAAGGCCCAAAAATTGCTGCCCATACAATTTGGCTTGACTTTGAGCTATTTTGCAGAATGGACAAACAATCCATCCCTTATTGATTAGCTCTAAATAATGTTGCACTGCATTTCATTAACTATTCATAATTTCTGGTCATTAAAGAATATTTAAAATTATTACATGAAAATTAAACAATGGTGATGTCGGGATGGGGTTTAGGGAAGGACTAATGAGCAGGCAAGAGCTGGACAGCAGCATGTTAAAGGAAAGCTTCTTCTTTATTCCAAGGTCTTTTACAAAATGTAGCAAAAACGTAGCATAGTCGAAATCCTTAACGTTTCCAACAAAGCAAGACGTAGCAAAATCACTGCAGGTGTACAAAGGTGCTATGCCAAAAACTCACAAGAAGTCACTCTGCAGGAGCATAAACCAAACCTAGACGTGGAAGGGAACGGGGTAGTAACAGAAGGAACCAGCGAAGAACAATCAAAACCAGAGAGCTTATAAACAGAGGGGAGTGAGGTATGAACCAATGAGAAACAGAGGCAGGTAATCTGAGGAGAATGGAAAACAGGTGTGAACCAGGCTGCAGAGAACTGATGGAATATGAATGGTAGCTAAGAGGACCAGGCTATAAAACAAAAGGGAACGTGAGGGAAGCTAGGCGATAACATAACCTGACTACAAAAACAAAACTATAAATAACAAAACTCAGGGAAACAGAACTAACCAAAACTATGGACAAAGATAATAAACCAAAAGAAACATAAGAACCTAGAATAATGATTAACTAAAGTAAACAGAGAAACTAGAATATGTGCAAACCAAAAGTAAACAATAACTAAAGCTAACCCATAAGGGAGGCTGGAACTATAGAAACTAAACAGAGGAACTAAACTAGAAAAGAGAAAAAATACCTAACATAAATAAACACAGAGATACTAAATGAGCAACTAAAGAATCCAAGGAGAACAAGAAACCATAATAACAATAAAAATAATAATGAGAAAACCATGAAGTAAATAAACAAACAACCATGACTAGAAAACCAAACTAAAGTCAAAACACAAAACCACAACAAAGACCAAAATGTTGCACCACGACAGGTGAGTCTCTAAACAAATATCAGTTTTTGAACTATTTTTTATAATAAACTGAACATAAAATAATCAAGAGTGAATGTAATTGAAGCTCCCATAAAGTAACATCTATGTTAACATGAATTAACAACCTGTTACAATTTGCATTTAGGTACAAAAATATAGATTTCGAAGAATGTGAAAACCCACTACTGTTACGGGTTCTCAAGTTTAAACGCATAAGTTCTCATGCCCGCGACCGGTGTGCAAAAGCATGTTTACCTGACATGAGATATGTCAGGTTGCTAGCTGTTGCAAAGGACACTTTTCTGTCCTGGGACTTATACAGGATAAACCTGCTAACCTAGATGACTCTAATCTCTGAGATGAGAGGCTCATCTTCTCACTATGGGTACACACACACACAAACACACGCACACACATGGGAGGTGTTTATATATATCTTTACCAGCACATTGCATTGACTTCAATTCATTCTTTTGTCCAAGCCAAACCCTAACCTGGATTTCAACCATGACCAGTCCAAACCTGACTCTCATGCTAACCTAAACTCAGCTCTCAAGGGTATTGTAAGCCAAAAGCTACAAATGCATTTCAACAATTTCAGAAAAAAATCCACTTTCAGCTCAACATCAGTAAAGGTAAAATCAGTACATCAGTAGATCCCTTCTGCTCAGCTTTTACTAAACCGTCCTGGCTAGTGCACTGTTCTTTATTGTGGTGTGTTGGGTAGAGGGAGCTTGCTGTCGGAACAAGAACAGACTTAATAAACCAATGAAGAGGGCGAGATCTACCATAGGGGCTGAGCTGGACCAAGTTCAGAAGGTGGCTGTGATTAGAATACTCAGGAAACTGATCTGTATTCTGAGGAAAGATTCACACCCACTGCATGACCTGGGGGTGTGTAGGGAGAGCACCTTCAGTTAAAGACTGACATCACTTCAGTGCAGTTCTGAACACTGTGGGAAGCCCTTCCTGCCATCAGCCATTAGTACTTATTATGATCAAGCTTAGCTTACTTTTGTTCTTGTTGTTTCATAAATACTGCTGCTGTTACAAAGCAATTTGTCATACTGGAGATGGCCGACTTGACCCACATGCAGAAAAACACGAGAAACAGAAGCGCTTCAGGAGCTTTATTTTCAGGACCAGGTACTGGAAACAGAATCTGCTGAGCGGCTGCAAGGGAACGGACGCAGGTAAGACACCACAACTGAAACCCTTAAACTACTCTGCAAGGGAGCTTACGGTCAGGTTGGGGTTGGTCCGCCAGGGAGACAGATTACGATCCTGGAGGAGGCAGCGGGCTACGCTGAGCCGCCAGAGCTGGGCAGTCTTAGGAGGAATGGAGGAGGGTGGACAGGGTTCGCCTGAAGTTGTGAGGAATCGTCCGATCCGGCAGCCAGCGGGGAAACAAGAGATCCAGAGTCCACGCACTGTTAGACGGTTCTCCTGAGGTCTCTTAATTTGGAACGAGCCTTGGGTAACCTGAGACAAAACAGACTATTAGTCAAGATACCAGATTTTCTCAGAGAAACAAATTTCCCTAAACCATGAAATTGGCCAGGTAGAAATACCACGAAGAGGCAAAACACTTAGGTATTGAAGTACTGGCTCGCCTCCTTCTTACAGGTCCTTCTCAAAATATTAGCATATTGTGATAAAGTTCATTATTTTCCATAATGCCATGATGAAAATTTAACATTCATATATTTTAGATTCATTGCACACTAACTGAAATATTTCAGGTCTTTTATTGTCTTAATACGGATGATTTTGGCATACAGCTCATGAAAACCCAAAATTCCTATCTCACAAAATTAGCATATCATTAAAAGGGTCTCTAAACGAGCTATGAACCTAATCATCTGAATCAACGAGTTAACTCTAAACACCTGCAAAAGATTCCTGAGGCCTTTAAAACTCCCAGCCTGGTTCATCACTCAAAACCCCAATCATGGGTAAGACTGCTGACCTGACTGCTGTCCAGAAGGCCACTATTGACACCCTCAAGCAAGAGGGTAAGACACAGAAAGAAATTTCTGAACGAATAGGCTGTTCCCAGAGTGCTGTATCAAGGCACCTCAGTGGGAAGTCTGTGGGATGGAAAAAGTGTGGCAGAAAACGCTGCACAACGAGAAGAGGTGACCGGACCCTGAGGAAGATTGTGGAGAAGGGCCGATTCCAGACCTTGGGGGACCTGCGGAAGCAGTGGACTGAGTCTGGAGTAGAAACATCCAGAGCCACCGTGCACAGGGGTGTGCAGGAAATGGGCTACAGGTGCCGCATTCCCCAGGTCAAGCCACTTTTGAACCAGAAACAGCGGCAGAAGCGCCTGACCTGGGCTACAGAGAAGCAGCACTGGACTGTTGCTCAGTGGTTCAAAGTACTTTTTTCGGATGAAAGCAAATTCTGCATGTCATTCGGAAATCAAGGTGCCAGAGTCTGGAGGAAGACTGGGGAGAAGGAAATGCCAAAATGCCAGAAGTCCAGTGTCAAGTACCCACAGTCAGTGATGGTCTGGGGTGCCGTGTCAGCTGCTGGTGTTGGTCCACTGTGTTTTATCAAGGGCAGGGTCAATGCAGCTAGCTATCAGGAGATTTTGGAGCACTTCATGCTTCCATCTGCTGAAAAGCTTTATGGAGATGAAGATTTCATTTTTCAGCACGACCTGGCACCTGCTCACAGTGCTAAAACCACTGGTAAATGGTTTACTGACCATGGTATCACTGTGCTCAATTGGCCTGCCAACTCTCCTGACCTGAACCCCATAGAGAATCTGTGGGATATTTTGAAGAGAACGTTGAGAGACTCAAGACCCAACACTCTGGATGAGCTAAAGGCCGCTATCGAAGCATCCTGGGCCTCCATAAGACCTCAGCAGTGCCACAGGCTGATTGCCTCCATGCCACGCCGCATTGAAGCAGTCATTTCTGCCAAAGGATTCCCGACCAAGTATTGAGTGCATAACTGTACATGATTATTTGAAGGTTGACGGTTTTTGTATTAAAAACACTTTTCTTTTATTGGTCGGATGAAATATGCTAATTTTGTGAGATAGGAATTTTGGGTTTTCATGAGCTGTATGCCAAAATCCTCCGTATTATGACAATAAAAGACCTGAAATATTTCAGTTAGTGTGCAATGAATCTAAAATATATGAATGTTAAATTTTCATCATGACATTATGAAAAATAATGAACTTTATCACAATATGCTAATATTTTGAGAAGGACCTGTATAGTCCTCCAGCTGATGATAACATGCGAAACACCTGACCACCCTGATCCTTCAGCTCCTACTGGTGGAAAAAGGTTAGTAGCAGGCAAAAGATGACCAGGATCTGACACCACCTCCCCCTCAACGACCGCCACTGGGCAAGCCGGCTTGGGATGACCAGAAGTCCCGAACCAGTGTAGAGTCCAGGATGAAGGACCGGGGAACCCAGAGGCGGTCCTCGGGACCGTAACTCTCCCAATCCACGAGGAACTGCCACCCCCTACCCCGCCGACAGGAGGCCACGATCCAACGGACCGAGTAGGCAGGGTGGCCTTGGAACTCCCGGGCGGATGGAGGGGGCACGGCTGGAGGGCAGAGCATGCTGGACTGGACAGGCTTTATCTGAGACACGTGGAACACTGGATGGACCCGGAAACTGGGGGGCAGACACAGGCGTACAAACGAGGGATTGACCAAAGAATCAATAACATATGGACCGATGAACCTGGGAGATAGCTTCCGAGACAGAGACTTGAGCGGAACAGTCCATGTCGACAACCACACTTGCTAACCCAGGCGATAGGGAGGAGCAGGGATCCGCCGCCTGTCGGCGTAGCGCTTGTTGGTTGCAACGGACCGCTGAAGGGCCTTGGTGGTAGACGCCCAGATCCGTCTACATCGCCGGACGTGCTGCCGGACACAGCGATCTCCTTCTCATCTGCAGGAAACAGGGGCGGTTGATACCCCAACGAGACCTCAAACGGGGAAAAACCAGTGGCGGTGGACACATGCGAATTGTGTGAGTACTCAATCCAGGGCAAGTGGTCGCTCCAATCAGTGGGACTGGAGGATGCTACGCAGCGGAGCGCCGCCTCCATCTCCTGGTTGAGTTTCTCCACCTGGCCATTGGTGGTGACCGGATGTTAGAGAGACAGTGGCCCCCAACGCCGCGCAGAACTCCTTCCACACCTGAGCGGTAAACTGGGACCCCGGTCAGACAGCACGTCCTGGAGAATTCCATGCAAGCGAAACACATGCTTGACCATGAGCTTGGCAGTCTGGAAGGCGGATGGCAATCTCCTGAGAGGTACAAGATGGCAGGCTTTAGAAAATCTGTCCACTATAGTCATGATAGTTGTCATACCGTGAGAGATTGGAAGACCAGTGACAAAATCCATGGCGACGTGGGACCACGGTCGAGGAGGAATGTCCAGCGGTTGCAAGAGGCCAGCAGGCGGCCGATTGGATGTCTTGTTACGAGCACAGGTTCTACAAGCTGAGACATAGTCCCTAACGTCCCGGTGTAGAGTGGGCCACCAGAAGCGTCTGGTCAGGGCGGCGATGGTCCGATTTGCTCCCGGGTGGACGGCGAACCTTGAAGCGTGGAACCAGGTAATGAGCCGGGAGTGAACTGCGCGGGGAACATACATCCGGTTAGGTGGCCCAGTTCCTGGGCCCGGGTCAGCGAGGAGGGCCTGCCGCACGTTGTCCTCAATCTCCCAGGTCACGGCCCTGACTGTGCAGCTGGGAGGTACGATAGGCTCAGCTAGATTCTCAGTCTCATTAGTGGAAAACTGTCGTGACAGGGCGTCTGGCTTGGTGCTTCTGGTAAGAGATTGTAATGGAAATTCTTTTATTGAGTGTTCCAAAGTGTATGACCTTTAGGTTACCTCACTCCTCAGAACATCTGTGTTAGAGGAGGAAGCTGTAAAAGCCATTATCAGAAGTTTAGTGGTTAAGACCCATCATGTAGGGGGATGCCTTTGAAAGAGCAGTTAGGTCTGTTCCTAGATAACTTTGTCACCTCTGAACCCGAGAAGGGTGTGGGGTCATAAAACACAGACTCTTTGAAGTTGAGATAACACTGTCATGTTCTGGTATAAATACTGTGTGTAACTGTTGATCGGGGCTCTGTCTAACTGACTTGCTCGGAGTCATTCAAACGCTGAATGCCTTTGAATAAAACTTATAAAGACAAAGTCCGGATTTTCTCTTCTTGTGAGTCAACTTCTACCCACTTTGATAAGAAAATTCCACAACAAGATCAACAAATTAAAGCGGGAAAAGAATAAAGACCAACTTGATTGTCGGGGGTTCAACCGTTTTGCTGGCTGGATGTATGACAAATTCCTATGGTCTGTCCAGACCAGCACTGGATGTTCTGCGCCCTCCAACCAGTGCCCCCACTCCTCCAGGGCGAGCTTAATGGCCAGGAGCTATCTGTCACCCACATCGTAGTTCCTCTCTGCTGTAGATAAGCGGCGGGAGAAAAAGGCACACGGATGGAGCCTTGCGTCGAGGTCCTGGTGTTGGGAGAGCACTGCCCCCACCCCGGCGTCCGAGGCGTCCACCTCCAGAGTAAACTGTTTTGCTGAGTCTGGGTGAACGAGCACTGGTGCATGGGTGAACTTGGTCTTCAGGGCGCCGAATGCGTTGTCTGCCTCCGCAGTCCAGATGAACGGCACCTTTGAGGACGTCAGGGCTGTGAGGGGGCTGGCCGTCTGGCTGTAATTCAGAATGAACTTCCTATAAAAATTGGCGAAGCCCAGGAACCGTTGTAGTTCTTTCCGAGTGGTTGGAGTTGGCCAGTCCTCCACAGCTTTGATCTTGTTGGGGTCAACGCTTACCTGCCCACCCTCGAGGACGAAACCCAGAAAGCTGATGGACGACTGGTGGAATTCGCACTTTTCGGCCTTTACATACAGCTGGTTTTCCAGGAGGTGCTGTAGGACCAGGCGGACATGGCGATGATGCTCTGCAGGGGTCTTAGAATAGACCAAAATGTCATCAAGGTAAACAAATACAAACAAATTCAGGAAATCCCTCAATACGTCGTTCACAAGAGCCTGGAACACGGCGGGTGCATTACATAATCCAAACAGCATCACAAGGTACTCATAGTGTCTGGGTGGGGTCTTAAAGGCTGTCTTCCACTCATGTCCCTGGCGGATCCGGACCAAGTGGTACGCGTTTCTAAGATCAAGCTTAGTAAAGATTGTGGCGCCATGGACCAGTTCGAAGGCCGATGAAAGAAGGGGTAATGGGTATTTGTTCTTTATCGTAATGGCGTTTAGTCCTCTATAATCAATACAAGGGCGGAGAGACCCATCTTTTTTACCGACAAAAAAAAAAACGGCTCCCAACGGAGATGAAGACGGTTGGATTATTCAAGACTCGTTTATATAATTCTCCATTACCAACCTCTCCGGTCCAGAGATCTTATACAACCGGCTGGAAGGTAATGGAGCTCCTGACAGAAGGTCAATCGTAAGGACGGTGCGCTGGGAGGGATTGAGCCCGAGATTTACTAAACACAGATCTTAGGTCGTGGTATTCGCATGGTACTCGGGTCAGATCGGGCGGCTTGACCGCCCTCTCCTTCTCAGAAATGCTAGGGGGAACAGCCGAGTGGAGACAGGATGACAAGCACTGGGTAGACCAAGACTCTACCCGTAACTCAGCCCAGTTCAGATGCGGGTTGTGACGCTGCAGCCAAGGAAACCCTAGCACTATGGAGCTCTGTACTATGGGAAATACAAACAAGGTGATGAGCTCCCTATGATTACCAGACAAGACCAATTCCAAGGGAAGAGTCCTATGGGTAATACTATGAAGAGTCCGGCCATCTAAGGCCAAGACTTGACGTGGTGCGGTTAACAGTTCAGTCTTAATCTGATGGTGTTTAACCAGGTCCTGATCTATCAGGCTCAGTTCACAACTTGAGTCTAGTAGGGCAGAGAGAGTGAGGCTCCGCTGGTTCAATACTAATGTGGCGGGTAATGTGAAACGTGAGGGCATACAGAGGGGCCTCTGGTCCACTGGTCGCCCTGCTAGAACCGGCGGACCCACCCTTTTGGCCGAACCGGACAGGCCGAAATCAAATGCTCGGGGGACCCGCAGTAAAAACACTGCCCGGCCTCCCGTCGGCGATGACCCTCATCCTCAGACAGCCGCGCCCGTCCAAGCTGCATGGGCTCGGACTCAGCCTGGCCTGGAGATTGTACTGGCCGGGTCGGCGTCTGGTGAGTGGGTAAAGACCGCACTCTAGGCAAAAACCACTCAGCGCGGGTCCGTCTCCTCTCCCTCATACGGGTATCCAAACGGAGGGCTAGAGCAATATATTCATCCAGGTTTTCAGGTTCTTCCAACAAAACTAGTTCATCCTTTAAATTTTCGTCCAGAGCCTGAAAAATCTTTGATTTGCTGCTTAAGCGTGCACAACCTACGAGCCACATCAGTCTGACCCATCTCTAAATCAAAAGTGGATCTGAAATCCTTTAAAAACTCCTCATTTGTGCAACCAAAATGATTATAATTGGTGAATCTCGCCTCCGCCCATCAGAGTGCCCTACCAGACAGTAAACCCAAAATGTAAGACACCTTTGCGTCATCGTGGGGAAACGACTGATGGGGATCGGTTAAACACTAGGGAGCACTGCAACAAAAACCCACGACAACTCCCCACCTCGCCGGAAATCTTTTCCGGGCAGGGGGAAGTGACGTCTCGGCCATGCGGAAGTCGCTGCGAGGCGTGGCGGCTCCAACACTCAGAGCGTGCTGCATGAGCGCCGTCATCTCCCCCAGCTGCTGACTGACGTTTCGCTGCTTTTCGAGGAGCGAACAGAGGGTCGAATCGTGCGCCTGGATCGTTTGGCCGTGTTCCGAAACGGTTCTCCGCAGTGTTTCTGCAGGGTCCGGCTGGCCTGAGTGTTCTGTCATATTGGAGATGGCCGACTTGACCCACATGCAGAAAAACACGAGAAACAGAGAAGCATTTCAGGAACTTTATTTTCAGGACCAGGTACTGGAAACAGAATCTGCTGAGCGGCTGCAAGGGAACGGACGCAGGTAAGACACCACAACTGAAACCCTTAAACTGTACTCTGCAAGGGAGCTTACGGTCAGGTTGGGGTTGGTCCGCCAGGGAGAGAGATTACGATCCTGGAGGAGGCAGTGGGCTACGCTGAGCCGCCAGAGCTGGGCAGTCTTAGGAGGAATGGAGGAGGGTGGACAGGGTTCGTCTGAAGCTGTGAGGAATCGTCCGATCCGGCAGCCAGCACTGTCCACGCACTGTTAGACGGTTCTCCTGAGGTCTCTTAATTTGGAACGAGCCTTGGGTAACCTGAGACAAAACAGACTATTAGTCAAGATACCAGACTTTCTCAGAGAAACAAATTTCTCTAAACGATGAAATTGGCCTGGTAGAAATACCACGAAGAGGCAAAACACTCAGGCATCGAAGTACTGGCTCGCCTCCCTCTTATAGTCCTCCAGCTGATGATAACATGCGAAACAGCTGACCACCCTGATCCTTCAGCTCCTACGGCTCCTACTGGTGGAAAAAGGTTAGTAGCAGGCAAAAGATGACCAGGATCTGACAATTTCCTGTAAATGACTTTTAAGGCACTCTTCTATTCTATTCTATTCTATTCTATTCTATTCTATTCTATTCTATTCTATTCTATACAGACTAATCATCTGACATGGTCAGTGAATGCTCCAAGAAAAGTCATCATAAGGAAACAAAAACTAGGTGCACACAAATACTGAAAAAAAATCTTTTTTTATGATAATCTAATCTTTGTTTCTCATTCCCATAATGTCTTTCTTTCACCTATTTTCCACTGAATCTTGCCTCCCTATTCTAACCTTCTAAAAGACTGACTGATTCAGCTCCAGTCAGCTGTTTCATATCTACAACCCTTCTCACTGATATCATCACCTGAGGTGTAACTTTACAGCAGTCAATGAATCTTCAAACATCACAAAGAGGAGCCATCTGCAACAAATCATTGCTGGACTTTGTTGTTGTCTAACTTTCCCACCTTTTAGTTTCGTACTCTCTCCCCAGAAGTGGTTAAATGCAGAATAACATTAGCTGGTGCACCTTTGAGATTAGTATGGCAAAATCCGTTTTTTCTATCCTTTGATCAGAAATGTTTTGTTTTTGGTTGATATTTTTCCAAATTTTTAAATATATTTTCCATCGGAATTGGTTTTATTAAATAGCTTTAATTGAATATTCAGTGTGATTTAATAATACAATGTCTACATTCAGTAGGTTATTACTCCAATCACAGACCGGGTTGAGTCTTAAAAGTTAAATGTGTGTATAAATGTTTTCCCATGTGTTTTTATTTATTTCTTTGTTCTTTAATAATGTATTGTGGGGGGCAGGGACACTGGAAGGTATGTTGACAGTATTCTGATGCAGTCTGCTCAGTGGTAGCCCAGATAAGTAAAAAAGTGGTCATGTTGAAATATTTCTATCACTGGGTTTTCACAGACCAAGCCACACAGAAAACCAAAGCAGCAAGTTAGCCTGACTATAGCAACCACTTCTAACCACCAAGCTATGCTGAAGTCTGAATGGGGCATACTTTGGTGATGGGGCCCTCTTAAGAGCTCCCCTGTATTCCATAAAACTTTCATCTGGAAAAAATGTTTCACAGGAAAAAGGGAAAGGAAAACAGGAGAGAAATCCCATGAAGCCAGCCTCTCTCCAATCTCTGCCGTGGAAAAACTATTAGAGAACAGATGAGCGCCCAGACAACCAGGGGGAATGGGTAATTGCAGGATGAATCGCAGAAAAGTGGCGGTGAAGGTAAACAGGTTATTACAAAGACTTTTTTTGGAAGACTCACTGTGATTTACTGTAGCACACTCCCTGTGCAAGCTAGCAGCTGTGGTGAGACTCTTTTACAACTTTTAATCAAAAGCTCCTCTAAAATTAAAAGCACTTCTTCATTTGATGCTGCATCTTAAATTAAGGAGCCGAAGTTTAGACTTATTGGTGAGAGAAAACGTCTGGGACAAGAAACTGTCTCTGTAGTGCAGATCTAAAGGTAAATGTCTAAAGAGTTTGTGTCCAGGATGTGAGGGGTGTGCATACATGTTAGCTGCCTCTTTCCTGACCCTAGACCTGTATAAGTCCTGGATAGAGGGAAGGTCAGCCCCAGTGATACTCTCTGCACACCTAATTGTATGTTGCAGTCCGGACCTGTCCTGTTTTGTTGATGAGCCAAACCATACAGTTATGGATGAGCACAGGACAGACTGATAAATATAAGTGAAGAAGATGACCAGCAGCTCCTGTGAAAGCTTGCACTCCTTGAGTTGCTGCAGAAAATACAGTTTCACATATGTGTCCACTGAGGTGCAGTACTTTGTGTAAATATAGAAGAGGATAGGGTAGTATCTGGTAACAAAGCATTGTACTTCATAGATTTAAACATTTTCAGTTTTTATTTGCTAAAATGTCTTGGGGATTTAATTATTTTTCTACATCATCTGACTATAATATGATATCTTTCTACTATGGGTAAGGGAAGTATATGTGGTAATAACTTCCCAGCTCCTTACTGTCAGCAGTCCAATCTGTCCTTGTAAACCATTTACAAGTTTGTATTGGGTGATTGCAAAGAAAAGGAGAACTATTTAGACAGGAAATATTTTTTTAAAAGATTCATAAAACAACTTTCAGATGAACAATTAGCTTTTGAGATTGGAGTTGTTTGAAGATGGTCCTTTTTGAACTAGCTTTTACCTTCAACTGTCCCTTTGAATATGTTTTTGAAATACAGCTGAGAATGTGAAGTCTAAGTACTTTCTCTTTTTTTTCTCAAAGGTGATTCCTAAAACCTAAGGTTCTTAAAATATTCTGATCAGTACCACTTTTTCATCCACTTTTCAGACAAAAACGTCATTTTTGTGTTATTATGTTCTTCTTTGGTTGTACTTTACCATAATAATGTTAAAAATAAATAATTGTTACTGTATTAAAGATGGGACATGGTGATGTGTTCAGCAACAAGGCATTTTCTTCTTTAAAAGACCATATTTATCTGCTTCAAAACGTTCAGTGTTTTCTTTTTTGCTGTGTGATTTTGTAATTGATAGATTCCCAGGTTTCTTTTGTAAAATTATAGACCCAAGCCAGCATGAACTGGCAACAGTCATTGGCAGCTAAACCCATCCGACTGATCTCTACTGGTGGTAAAGATATTCACTCCGAGAGAAATCCCAAGAACATGTGATGATGAAAGATAAAAGCTTCAGTCTTTCTTCAGTGAAGTGTGTCCAGACTTCATTTGATCATAATATGGTGGGACTTCAGAGGAGTCAAGTCAAAACATTTTGTTTTGATTTGGAGAGGCCTGTTAAAGGCTAACTTGAAGCACATCAATGCGTACTTTTGGCATTTCTATTAGGAAGGGAAAGGGCCAAAGTCCATGCACTGCTGTGCAAGGCCGCTGAGCATGGATCTGTCAGTCACTCCTCTAATGGCTCAGATTAATAAGCTTTAAATACAGCTTATGTGGAGTAATATCTTTATCACATCTTCTTTATTTAGGACTGTGTCACACAGTGAGGCTCGTACTCATTGCGTGTTTTCTCCTCTGTAGCCATTTGAATCCAGGGCAGATTTTTATGTGAATTAAGTGACAGTCTGTTTTATTTCAGCCAGAGATCCAAGAGGCAGTTGGACTATATGTGCTGATCCCTGGTCAGACGACTGATTTCCTGTTGGTGTATGCTGCCTGGATAGCAGCATACACCAACTCTACTCTTTTTTGGGGTGCATGCAAATCCCCTCACATTCAACAATATCTCTGGCTGCGGCAGGCTAGTTCTGGACTGCGTTCTGGCTGGGCCTTCTGGACCAAAAGGGCTGCAGTGTGGACTTGCTTTTCAGGGAAGATAACCCAACCAGAAAATCCTTGCACTATTTAAATTAGTGAAAAGAAATGACTCAATTTCTGTTGTTTAGCAGAAGTCTGAACCCAACAGATTTAGATTTTAACAGAGAGTCACGAATGGCATAATGAATCTGGTTTTCAGCTTTTTTTATTGAATAAAACATGTTTACCCTATTGACCAATTGAACAAATTACATAACATAGCAAAACACAGCTATGGAGACCATATCCTTTAAAGCCCAATCACAGATTCAAAAGCACCGCAACATCTGCAGTGTCTTATACATTTATAAGAGGTACAATCATAAAAAATATACATACAAAACAGGGATTTTTCTGAACGTGTGGTTTGTAAAAGTTTGCGAAAAACAGAAACAGAAACTTGAGACTCACAATCTCTAACACAATGTGGCAATCACTAGGTGACAGGCACACTGGAACTAGCTAGCTAATCAGCTGTTAGGACTTCATTAAGTGCAGACTGACGAACATCGCCTTTACAATCTATCAACAAGGGCAGCAACTGAGCAAAAGCAACTGATCAGAGCTGGAACGTGATCAAAGAAAGAAGTGTGTTTTCAAAGACAACATAAATGAATGCATTTTGGAAAACTTGCAACTTTATGGCTAAAATCACAGTTTTCACATTCAATAAATTTAATCAAAAATGGACATGACATGAACATTAAACTGAACACTGGTGAACACCAAATAAGACTACCTAACTAAACAAACACATGTTGCAACATAAAATCTCCTGTGGCTGGTATATGGTGTTCTTCAGTTTTCCGCACTTGTTTTTTTATAAACATTCATTAAACCAGATCAAAAGCTGAAAATAGACCATTTAATTTTGCCAAAAGGCTGCAAGCTGCTACAAGTCGTAATATGAGCATAACCGTAACATGTTCTACAGCAAGTGGGGTAGCTCTAAACAGATAAACCCCATCACCAGCTGCACCCATCTCTCCAGACTGATCACTCTTCCCCTCTGGCTTCCTTTCTCTCTGCTGGTTTCTCTCCTTCTCCATTCAGCTCAGCCCTCCCATCACCACATTATTAGCTTTACGCGTACGGCTGAAGTTTTTGGCACAACGTTTCCTAAACCCTGAACCTGTGGATGTGACTCTGGCAGAGTTTTCAAGCTCTTTGGCAGATGCTGAGGAATTCCCTGCAAGGGCGTTATGGCAAACAGTGTCTCTTGATCTGAGGTGTCTCTGGAAATATCTGGATGGAGCCCAGGGACCACACACAGCAGGGTCACTGCCAGACCCTCCTCTTTGTTTCTGATCTGCTTTTTCTTGGACAAGGGAAAAGAGACGCACCGCTGTACAACATTTACAGAAGATAAGAAACTAGTTGAATGTGGTTTAGTTGCTGATGATCTGATCTTTCTTCTTAATGCTGCAACTGTACGCAGATAGGATATCGCTTGCTGAGGATAACATTTTCAATTTGAACAATGTAAACATTACAAAATACCTTTCACATATTTGGCTACTACTTTAATGAAAAATTCCCACCAAAGCATGGTGCTCTTCTTCATCTCAATACTGACTGCGCATTATATCACATATACATTCAGAAGCACATAGGGTTGTTATCAGAGTGGGGTCACATGGCCAGCTCACTGCTTTCCTTGTCTGCTTTGAGGCAAGAGGCACTTAGAAACTTACATATGTTCACATATACAAACCAATATGACAATAGGTTCATTATTTGTGTAGTTTTCCAACATGGATTTTAATGTCAGAAGTGGTCCAAAAAGTTTCTTTGGTTGCAAAGGTTGTTAACCAGTCAAAAAGGCAACTGGCCTCAGTTCAGCAGATTTAAAGCCTTGCACACACATCTCTAATTTCATCCTGAATGTGTGAGAGAGTGTGTTGATTTACACTGAGCAGACCACCCATAAAAGCTTTGCTGGAGTAGCTGTCAGCTTCAGGACACCAATGCAGCCGTTCGGTCTGCAGCCTAATTAGTTTGTGACGGATTCGATCACTGTCTGTGACAGTTCTGCTGCTCACTTTGAGGCAGGCAGAAATTTGCATTCAGCCATCGCTTCCAATATACCCAAAATTAGCCATGTACAAACCCTCCCCTTGTTTGGTCTCTGTAGGATGAGGTGAGGTTGGCGTTCGAAAAAAAAGGTGCTTTATTCACTTTGAAACACGGCAGTTGTTCTGGATGTGTCATTCATACTTTATGTATGAACTAAAGCAGAAGCTTTGATGCAAAACATTAAACAGAGAAATCTCTTCTGTCAACTGTAAACACCCTGGATAGATCTGAGGCCATAAAGGTTGCTTTTAAAGAAATCAGACCCTTGCCTCAATTACAGGGCAGCCATGTGCAATATGCAGGCTGCTGGCAGGCAAACACCGGCTGCACCTGCGCTATGTAGTAGTTACTGAAGTTACCGTCTGTCACATAAGGAGCAGGCTGGTAGTAACAAGTAACATTAGCCACATTTGGGATGACATTCTGCTCTGCAAGGACTTGCACTGCCAGCATGGCTATGAGCCCGAGGGTCTGCCGCCTCTCATGTCCCATCAGGCACACGGTGCTCTCATTGACAACCCCGTGAAGGGTCATTAAGTAGTCGTACTTGCGGTCCTCCAGGCCTACAAAGTGGTTCTGAAGGTAGGACTCCAGCTTGCGCTGCTGCTCTCCAATATCAGGAAAGTCAATAAAGAAGCGGGAGCACATGTAGCGCTGAAGGGACTTCATCTCAGACTCTGATGCTGCCTGGAACCCCCTCACCAGCAGGTGACAGTACTTCAGGAGGCCCCCGCCGCGGATCTCCTCTGGGTTCCTGGTGCAGATTATCTTGTGGCGCAGGTGGTCCATGGCCTCGCTGAAGTCGCCGTAGACGCTCTCACCCATGATGGTAGGGTGGAAGGTTTCAGACATGGGGTTCTCAGAGCACTCATAGAACAGCAGCAAGGAGTCCAGTTTGATCTGGAAGGAGTCCACACTGAACTCAAACTGCCGCCGAAGGGAGTCCACGAACTTCAGCTCCACGTTCTTCCCTCGGTTGTTGGAGAGTGAGATGAGGCTCCAGCGGTCCAAGTCATTATTCACCTTTACCATCTTTTGCACATAGGCTTCCTATATGTTTGTGTGGGTGAGAGAGGGAGGGGACAGGAAAGACAACATTAACACTTAGCAAACAATCAAAAATCTGCAAGACAACCACATTTGGGCCTAAATTTTTATTTTTTAACAATGTTTTATTGTAATTACTTTTTTACAGTTAGACAAATAATTATTAGATGTTTCTTAAGTTTAATTTTTAGATACTCATACACAAGGCCTTTCAAGGTCAATACAGTGTATTTGAATGGCTGAGTGGAAGATCCCTTCTAAATTGGTTTATCTCTATCCTCTTAACTAACCCCTTTTTTGTACTATCACTTGAAAGTTCTAATTGCATTTTAAAGCTTATAGCTTCTGTGAAACCAATCCAACTTACATTTATATACCTATACAAAAACATGTTGATCAGTTTTTCTAAGCTTTTTTTTAACATTGTTTTGCTATTTTGGAACAAACACCTAAACAAGACCAAATCGACTGTCCTAAAAACCAGCTTGCACACAAGCCTGTGATGACATCACAAAGGCATAGGGCGACCGATGCAAGGTTTTATTTAATTTCGTGTGTCTATATTTGTCTGTTTTAAACAAAATTTCTCCTTTAAATATTTATTCTGCACAAGTAAACACGTATTTGAAGGTAAAATGTTTGAGCCAGCTGATTAACTCCTTCTTCAGCCTTTTGTGATGTCACTGAAGCAGAATTACTCTCACTCTTCTATTTTGTGTGAAATCCTGCGGGGGAAATACATGCTTCTTTAAATCTATGCTTCTTTACCCAGCTGTGTTTTTATTGTCATGGTTATTTTATTAGCGAAAAATACAACACTGTACAGGATCTTTAAAAAGCAGGCCCCAGAGACACAAGTGAAGTGGTGAGTACCTTTAAAGTCAACGGGGTTATTTTCTCTTTGTTCACACAGTCGGGTAAAAAATCCAGGAGGCAGTCCAAAACTATATCTTTCGCAGTCTGGAATTCGCTTTCTCCCTTCATGTCTGCGCAGAATATGAGGTCCAGGTCCTTGTAGCCTAGTCCGCTGTCCTCATGCAGGACGTGACTGGCCGCGGAGCCGTTCAACCGGACGTCCCGCACGTGGATCTGCTTCTCCTCCATCCGGCTCCGCACCACCTTCACGATCTGCCG
The DNA here is from genome assembly GCF_021462225.1 of Girardinichthys multiradiatus. Lineage (NCBI taxonomy): Eukaryota > Metazoa > Chordata > Actinopteri > Cyprinodontiformes > Goodeidae > Girardinichthys > Girardinichthys multiradiatus. Next base: position 18,004,526 of record NC_061796.1, read on the forward strand.
CGGCTGCATCTCCAGCGTGGGGAAGTTCCCCCGGCCGTGGATCGGGATGGTCTCCGTGAGGATGGCGTCCAGCCGCTGCACTTGCTCCCAGCTGAGGACGCTGCTGCCGTCCGTGTCGCACAGGCCGCCGGGGTTGGAGCAGCTCTCGACGTCGGACATGGTGGTGTGAAGCTGGAGGAAAAAAAAAAAAATCCTCAACGGTTTGGAGAAAAATGAAAAGTTTTCTCAAAGATGGATAAAAAAAAAAAAATCAGTGTTTAAGCAAAATAAATTGTAAATAAAGGTTTCGGTGATAAAATCTGCATCAGGGCTGCTTGAAATAATCCGGAGTGAGTGTAAACATCTATAATGAGGAAAAATGATTAAAAAAAAAAAAAAAAATGTTGATAGTGATGACTACTGCAGTAACTTTTTAGTGGTGATCCAGTTGAACAGGAGGACCGCTGCGCAGAGTTATGGAAGAATAACAGCCAGTCAACAGAAAATGCGACTTCTTGCGTCAAAACATCTGCCGCGGTGTGGCCATCAGTGCGTTTGTGCGCCACGCTTCACAGTCTTTGAAGGTCGGTGATGATCCAACTAGGGGGCTTTGCTTTTCCGGCTGTGACTCCATCGCCCAAAGGCACGCCTATGATTTCAAGAATTTGCATGAATAAGCTTCTCTTCAAGTCGCGCTTTGGCCCAGTCCTTCATCCGACTGTCAGCCTCTCAGAGGAATCTTGTGGATTTTTACGCACAGCTCATCCATCATTTTAATGTCTCCCCCGCTGCCAGCAAATGATCTCTTTAATAAATCTCGTGTGCGCTCCGGCTGCTGCTGTCTGCTTTTCTCCGAATCTACTCCGTTTAACCTTTTTTCGGCCCACTTTGTGGGAGAGTTTACCGTCTCCAGTCCCACTTGACGCGCAGCGGCGCTCTGGAAGGGCTGGATTTGAAGTCTGAGGATGTCAGCTGCGTCTCAGCCCGCCCCTCTGTCAGCCTGCGGCTCCACATGATAATACCTGATAAGCAGCTGCAGGCTTTAATGTTTTTTTATTAATACAACCAGGTGTTTATTCATAAAGAGGGGGCATTACAGGGTCCCTTCTGCTTAAATGAAAATTCATTTCCAAAGTAACAAAATATTTCCTATGATTTTCAGTATCTTTATAATAAAAAGTAAGACTTCCAAACAAAAAATAATTACGACTCTAAATGAGCCTATTCTAATCTCTCAATAGTCTATTGCTTTTTCTACAGTTTGTCATGTCCTTATGTCGCCCTCTGTGGGTATGTTTTGGTATTGAAATAAGGTAACACTGTCCACAAGTGACAACCTTAAAGACAAATGTACAGACATACCATCCAGATAAAAAGAAAGTACACCCTTTTCATGTCTGGTTCGAGACAAATTAAATACGATGGTCTTTACCAGATTCTAAAATTGTAAGGCCAAATTGGAAAAGCCACTTGTAGAAAAAGTGGCTTGATTGTAACTTCAGCAGGATTTAATATGGGCAGTAACAGCTGCTAATCAAATACATTTGATTAAAGGATCCCCAACAAGCATAAACACAGCTATAAAAGTGGATGTCTTGGGAGTCTGTTGGTCTGCAGCATACAGGTGTGTGTTAACACAATGCCAGGGCAGAAAGTCAAACAGATGTCATATTAGAGCACTTCACAATATGTTTAATGCGTATGTAGCTACACTAAATTAAATTAGTTCCAAATTTAGTTCATATAAAGTCTATTTATAACCATACAGAGAAATCATGCAGTCATATTCAGGTCCAATTAAACACAGTGCAAGTCAATCCTAATTCTAGTAGAATTCATTCGAAGTTTTTCTCAACTGGCAAAAAGTTATCCATCAAAGAACGCAGAGTCACTGAAAATGCAAACTCCCACCTCCTGAGCAAGCATTCAGCAACAGTGGAAACGAACAACTCATAGTTGCTGCCCATCAAGCTGGGGAGGGTTATAAGGCCATTTCCAAACAATCTGAAGTCCATTATCTACAGTAAGAAAGAGTACCCCCAAGTGATGCAAATTCACCACAAGGTCAGACCATACAATACTCAGAGGAAGCTCAAAAACGAGCCAAGAGCCACTTCTCAAACTCTGCTGCCCTCAGTTAGCATGTTAAATGTTGTAGTTAATGAGAGAACATTAGAAATAAAAAATAAACACTGAACCAGTATGTCTTGTTGGAAGGGTTGCTTTTTTTCCCTAAAACATAAGCAGCAGCAGAGGTTGGATTTGAATGAAACAAAAAACATTTGAAAAACCAGAACACAGCACATCGGCACAAACAGGTGAATTAACAGTCAAGCAGGGAGATGAAGGGTTGTAGCTGCAGGAGCTGGTCACCTGAAGTCACACGAACTCCTCTGTGGACCATAGGATTCCAAAGCCACCTAATGTTTGGCCAAAAGTCAGTCATACAATGACAGTGATCGTAAAAACACCAGCAAATTTACAATAGCTGAAAATAATCAGTAATCAATAAAGAGGAGTTAATTAAATTGAATCAAAAACATGTTGGGGGATTTAATGACAATGTTTTTGTGTTCTTCATGTTAGATTAAAACAATTTTAGTGCCTGATGAAGACCAGATAATTTAATTATTAACTGATACATACAACTTTGGATTGAGGTGTACGATGCTATTTCCATGACGGTAGTCATCGAACACAATCCGCTGCAATTACAGCTGCAACTCTTTTAGGGTATGTCTCTACCAGATTTGCACATCTAGTGACTGAAATTTGTAAATTAGTAAAAAAAAAAACAAAAAAAAAAACAAATCATGTATAATTTTTGTTCCACTTTACAATTATACCAATTTGTGTTGGTCTTTCACATACATTTCCAATGAAATATATTTATTTTTGTGGTTGTAATGTGACAATATGTGGAAATGTTCAAGGGGTATGAATACTTTTACAAGCCACTGTAAATCGGAAATCTGTTCTCTGACAATCTGAGGCCTTCAAAACAGCTATATTTATACTAAAATGAAATTAGCATTTAATCGCAGCATATATAGTTTCTCATTGGTGAAAATATGTTGAAAACCACGTATTATTTTATTTATTTCAAAATTTTAAAAAAGTTCGGCAGAGAATTTATGTGATAATTGCAATGTCTGACTGTAGAAGCTGATGTTTAATAAAACTCTTCAGACGGACTTTGGGACGAGCAGCCTTTAAGAGGGTCAGGGGTCAATTGAGGCCAAAGGTCGATGAGGAATCAGGGATACACATACTGCTCTCACAGATGTTCTATTAGCAGATGCATCACTGCAGCCACTATTAACTTGTGAACCCTGTTTATCTGATTTAGTATTATCTTAAGCTTCAATCAAGAACTACAGCAGTTTAAATTGTTTTTGCCCCCTTACTGATTTCTTCTGTTTTTGCTTTTTAATAAATTTAACATCAATTTTATAATATCAAAGATGATCAAAGATGCAGTTTTCAAATAATCATTTAATTTATTTGGGGAAAAACGTTATTCAAATTAACTTGGCCACAATTGAAAAACTAAATTGTTCCCTTTACCTAATACAGTTGTTATGCAGTCCTTTACTACCATCAAGTGTTTCTAAGCGAAAGCTATCCAAACCTAATTTGGTCCTATGTAAAAAGGAAGTAGCCATCTTAACCTAAAAACTGGTTCTGCCTGCACTGGCGGAATAAATACCATCAAACATTTGTGATAACTGACATTGATTTTCTCACATCACTGTGTAGGAATTTTGACCCACTCTTCTCTGCAGAATTGTTTTAATTCATTCACATTGGAAGGTTTTCAAGCATAGATGGACTTTTTGAGGTTACGCCACAGCATCCCATTCAGATTTAAGTCCAGGCTTTGAATGGGCTACTACAAAACCTTCACTTTCACCTTTTATTCAGAGGTGTACTTGTTGGTTTGCTGGAGATGATTGTTCTGCTATAAAATCCAAGTGTGCTCTGGCTTAAGGTCACAAACTGATGGTCAGACATCCTACTTCCACGATTTTCTGCTAGACAAAATAAATCATGGCTTCATCTCATTACAGTAAGTTGTCCAGGTCATGAAGCAGCAAAGCAGACACAGACCATCACACTATCACCATGTTTTACTGTTAGTAGGATGGGTTTTTTTTTCTGAAATGCTTTGATATTTTTACTCTAAATATATTAGAACACTCACCTTTCAAAAAGTCTTGCTTTTGCCTTGCAAGTCCATAGAACATTTTTCCTAAAGTCTTGAGGACCATCAGGGTGTTTTTTGGGAATTGTAAGCCAGCCCTTTTTATTCTTTTTAGTCAGCAGTGGCTTTTCCATTGGATTTCCAATAGATGCTATTTTGGCCCAGGCTCTTTCTTATTGTTGTACACGTTCAATCAGGCCTGCGGCACTTTAGATGCTCTTTTGGGTTCTTGGAGTAATATTGAACCTGGGAATGTTAACCACTGTTCCATGTTTTCTCTATTTGTGTATAATGGCTCTTACTGTGGTTCACTGAAGCCCCGAAGCCTCAGAAAAGTCTTTGTATCCAGTCTGATAAATGTCAACTTTTTCATCTGTTCTTGAATCTCTTTAGATCAGAACATGATGTATTGCTTTTTGATTTGATTTAATTAGATTTTTTTTTGCCTACTTGATTCTTCAGGTCAGACATTGATCATGCCTGTGGCTAATGACATTGACAGTGAAATTCTTTCACAGTATCCTCCTTTCAGTAGGATTTATAATCTTTGTTTTATTTTCTTACTTTAGCTTGGCTTGTATCAGACAGGTTGAAAACAGGTCTCTGAAACTGAATCCCACATTTGGAAATGTACATAGAACTATTAGTCAGTTACAATGAACCTAAAGCAGGCTCATTAATGTGTTTCCCAGGTGTGGAGGCACAGCTGCTTTGGATTGGACCCAGTCCCACCGTCAGCTCAGAGCCAAATGAAAAGAAACGGCAGGTACACAGACAGAGCCCCACTGATGAGATGTTTTGTGCAAATCCAACCTGGCACCTCATTACTCATCGTGAAATAAGTGCTTCATGTATTGCAGATTATTGATAGACAGGAATGAGATGAATCTTTGCTTTCTCTCTCTGCTTATTTCTTTCCTGAATAAATGAGTTTGTGTTTTTCTGCAAAAACAAAGAAAGAAAGACAACATAAAAAAGACAATAAGTATCTAAAGCCAAACGTTGCTTTCCTTGCCCTTAGTAGAGGGTCTTATTCTACTCATAAAGCAATCTTTTACAGTCGCACAATGTTTGTCCCTGGAGTCTACGAAACATTGTCTGGACAGTTAAGTCCAGTAAGGAGAAATAGATGTATAATAAGTTTTTTCCTCAGATCAGAGCTGGGTCCTTTTATTGATGAACAGAATTCAATTTGATCACTTAATATAAGTATTCCCAGTTTATAATGAATTCAGTATATTAACCTAAACATTAAGACTTTGAAACTTGATTTGTTATCAACATTGCTTCTTTTAGTTGAACGTAATTGTTTTTTAACAAGAATGAAAATCAAATCAAAATGTTTTACTGCTATTTTAAGCTGCCAATCAAATGCTTTATACTGCCACAAAACAGTGTCTGATGATATTTACACAGAGCACTAGAAAAATATTCATACCCCTATAACTTTCTCACATTTTGTCACATTTTGTCACATCTTTAATGCATGTGTATGTTGTATGTTGTAGACCAACAAAAAGTATTGCATAATTGTGGAATTCACTGAAAACATGGTTTTCAGTGTTTATTTACATACAAAAGTCTGAGAAGTGTGATGTGCCATTGTATTCCACCTCCCCAAATCAGTAACTCGTAGAACCACTTTTTGCTGCAGTTACAGTGGCAAGTGTTGTGTGTCTCCTCCAGCTTTAACAAACTTTCAAGGTTTATTTCTTGTTTATTTTAGGATTCTATGGGTTTTTAGCTCCACCCATCTGTCCATGCTGAAGAAAACAACCCCATAGCCTGATGGTGCCACCACCATATTTCACCACTGGAATGATGATGTGCAGTTTTAGCTTCCCAACACCCTCTACAGATGAGGTGTATTTTCTAATTACAGTCCACCTGTGTGTCATAATTAGGTGATTTCTGAAGGCAGTTGGTTGTACTGGATTGCATTTGCGGTATCAGAGTATTGGGTGCTGAAAAGAATGTACATAAGTTTTAAGTTTTTCTTTGTCAAAAGTTGTAAATCATGTTTCATTTACCTTTCCCTCCACAATCGGGTGTGTTTTTGATCAGTCACCTCAAAAATCCAATCAAATACATTGAAATATGTGGCTGCAGCATGACAAAATCTGAAATAGTTTACAAATTTCAATCCATCAATCCATCTATCCAGGAAATTTAAGTGGTCAAAACTCCTTGTCCTACTATTTTCTTATCAATATGAAGAAAACTGCTCCCTTCAACACTCTTTTCTGGTATTAAAAATGATCTCTCCTCTTTACAAACGTAGCTGTCAGCAGCTCAGTTTATCTGTATTATTTTTGCAAAGTTGTAGGAAATGCTCTGAAACGGAAACGTATGCAGAGATGCACATGCAAAACGAGAGCAGTGAGGGAAAGTTTTTGGAAAATGTGATCCTGCAGATGACATAAAGAATTAAAATCTTTGCAAAGATGAGCCTGGTCTTGAAAGTTTAAAAATGTTCATTTTGGTGGCATTCAAGATAATCATCTGATCAACATTCCATCACCTTGAGAATAAACCGAGGTGTATTTTCAAGTTAAGAATAATTTTTGTCCATATACTTGTAAAAATTTAAATTGGGAAATAATCTTTTGCTTTGTTGAGAAACAATGTGTATTTCAAGTAAGCATTGCTTTTGTTATGTAAAACAGGGAGTCATGCATGTGGACATAGGGATGGGAGCATAAAGCTATGGGGCTTATTTACAGCTTCTGGTACAAAGGATGATTTTTTGTCTGTCTGGGATCTTGATGATAGAAGATTGTACAGAATGTTCGAGGAATAATGTGGAAAAATCTGCAGCCAGTTTGGCTTTAGGTAACTGTGACTTCCTCTGTAAGAATTCACTAAATCAAACAACCAAAAGGATTAAAACAATTTTCCGAAAGGATTCTAAACTGACTCCCAAAACATAAACTAAAATGTTATGATTGCTAATATTTACCTGCCAATTTTGGCTTTAGAGTTTGTTTCTTTTTATTTGTGGCATATCTACAAACATATATCTTCATCAAGCTTTTTGTGAAACAGTGCTTTGGTTTGGTAAACAAACTGTACAATAAAGTATTTTAATACTGTGACTCAAATACAGAGCAAACTAAAAGTGAGAACTCTTAACAGAAAATTACATACATGAAAAGAACCTGCAGAACTCAGGTAAAACTAGCAGGAGCAACAGGAGACACGGAGAAAACAAGCATGGATCAGAGAAACTAAATAAATGGCAAAAATGGAAGGAATCAGTGAGGGACAAAGAGAACAGTTAAATGTAAATACTGAAACAGGAGCAGAGAAATGACAGCCAACCAAGAAGAGCTAAACAGAGGGAACGAATTGCAGCTCCACATGTCCTCTGATTGACATGTGGAGCAGCTGAGACAGAAGAAATGAGGAGAGAGGGGGAAAAAGAAAAATGAACATGAATGGAATTGGAAAAGAACCACTAGGAAAAATGCCAAACAGAGATCTAACAGGAAACCTTATAAATGTAGAAGTATCACAAGAAAAACACCAAAGAACGAACTAATGAAATACACCTAAGAATAATGAGCACAAGGAAATAAACTAATATGGCAAAACCCAGATGGCAAAAATAAAAGAAAATTGCAAGACCTGTAGAACATAACAAAGAAAATGCTGAAAAGCATGAACACAAATGAAAACCCTAGCCTAACACCTCAGGACCGTGACAAATAATGATCCTTTTTGGGGGGAAAGCTGACGATTTTGTGTGATTTAGGGTTTGAACAACTCCAGTTAACAAAGAAAAAAAAGGGAAAAAGAGAAAGAACATAAAACTGGAAGGAAATTGAAAGAAAAGAACATTATAAAGAGAAAGAAAACCCATCAAAAGTCTTCTCTTTGTGTACAAAAGGTCAGCAGGTCCTATTCATTCCAATTAATTGCAAGAGAGGCACCATAGTAGTTCACCAATAACCAGTTCATTTTTGTCACAAACCAAATACAACAAGTATCAAATCTACAGAATGCCCTGTGAATATGGAAGGCTTCTAAACGGCCTTGCAGTGGAGAACGAAACACCATCAGAATTTTTAATTAGGTTGTCAGTACGAGATGTTGCAGGTGAGGGAATTTTCTGTGCAACTCCAAAAACTTTAACCTATTACAAAGCTTTGTGAACAAACCCTGGCAAGTCGGAAGGGATCAGCAACACAAATTACAATTTTTGGGGTTTTTCACTGAGCACTAGGAACTTGCTTGCACCAAGGGTCTGAAATTGTTTAGGAATCAGGTTGCAACTATTGTTTAGTTGAATTAAAACTCTGTGAGCAGCCTAAACTGCAGCCTAAACAACTCACAACTTCTCCCCGTCTCCTAACAACCAGACTAAGTACAATTTGGAGGTTGGGGTGAAGCTTTACTACTTTTACATGGGGTTTAGTGTTTACTGCTGTAAAGTAGTGTAGGCTTATATCTGTGTGTAAGGGGTCTGGGATTGGTGAGTTTCTTTATTTTGTAGTGTTTGGTGGGTTGTTGTTGCAAGAGCAGCAGCAGGATGCCATGTTAATAGTATTAGCAGTATCAATAGGTTGCTATAAATCAGCTTTATTGCAGACTTTGACCCGTGTGAAGGGGTGTGTGTATCTTTTTTGATGTTGAAGTTATTTTATTGTTATTGATATTTCTTCACAACATTGTGAAAAGGTTAAGAACATGTGTTGTAAATAAGTAAACAAACACTAAGATGACAACATGAAATTATTCTGTGAGGAAAATAATATTCGGTGAAGGACACATTTATTAATTTATGTACAAATAATAAATTAATTAATTAAATATAATTTCAGATATATTTCACATAAAGGTCATATATCTTTGGGTATTTACCTAAATTTATCTAAACTGTGTTTGCATTTTAGACTGACATTTGCTGTGTTTAACCATAGATATGCTGGCATCTGACCACTATCTACAGACTTAATCACCTCCTAGTATATGAAAAAAGTGTGCTATATTGCAGTACCAAACCAGTAAATGAAGCCATACAAGTGTTTGGAAGAAATAATAATGGATGTGATTTACAAAGACAGTCAGCTTGCATTGTTGCTAAATTTTGCCTACAACATTAGAGGATTTACAAATAAAATATCACAGGAAACAAATTTAATGTTCAACTTGTCAACAGATATAGAAATGTCTTTCTCTGGTACAGTTGACAATATGAGACAATACAATAATGGAAAACTGGGTTTTTATGTGAAACAGCTGCCCTCAGAGTCTCTGCAGTATAAAAACATCCCAACAAATGACTGAGAAGCTTCATGTGGTTTAAGAATGTCTTTATTTCTCTCCACGTTTATCCCTTTTCTATCTAACTGGTGTTCCAGGAAGGTCCCAGTAGTTTGGCCATGCTTTTGGAGAGACATTCCCCCATCTGACTGCAGTTCGTTTTGGTTGTGTATCATAAAGACATAATGACAATGAAATTTCCATCTCATTTCAGTCAGTCTCCTTCTGACACTGCTATTCTACCCAAGCGATGCTCCAGGTGAATATCAGAGGTTATTTAGGCTCTCCAGAGTGGAGAGGCAGCCTGCAGATGACCCTTTATTTCTACTGCTTTCTTCTGTTTAGAGTTCAGTTTAAACCATGTTGGCAGATTGAAACTGTAAGTGGCAAAATAGGCCTAAGTTTCACAAGATAATGAGGCCCATCTCACCTAATCTTCCTCTGTGTGATCTCACAGGCTTCAGAACAGGGGGCAGTAAAGCAGTTAAATGGTGCTGCTAAAGCACTTGAGCAACTAATAGATGCTGCAGACACTCAAGGTTTCAGTACTGCGCTGCTCGTCTCTTGAATTACCTTGCTGTCGTGACAGCATTTCTTCCAGCTGAAAGCTCAAAGCGAGCTGAAGCCATGCTGGAAGGCATCCACATCAAACAGCCACACCTGTATTACTGGGTTTTTTTTAAGTATTTTTCTCATCTGTGTGATCATGTGGCTGTGGGCTTGTTACATTTATGTTTTTATCCAATAAACCCACAGGTCCCAGGTATGCTAACAGCACTAAAAGAAGAATACTCATGGCTGAATGGTTAAATTCATCAAAACATGTTGGTAGTTTAGCTTAGCATCACTTTTGGAAGTTTGTTCTTGATGCTATCACTTATAAGTCATGCCTCTTAACATTGTGGTCCTTTTGACTCGCTACAACCACAAACTTCAATGTATTTTAGTGGAATCTTATGTGATAGACCATAACAAAGCAGGCATTATTGTAAAGTGAAAGAAAACGCATACTTGGTTTTCCAGCTGTTTTATAAATTATCTGAAAGTGTTGCATATTGTTGCAAGCCATATTAGTTTATCTTTTTTGTAGTTATTTTATGTTACTCCGTTCTTATTTCATTTGGCTCTGATCCTCCTTTGGAGCAGCTGACATTGAGAAAATATGGCAGATTATGACCTTGGATCTGTCCAAAATAACTTTAAATGAATTCTTGTGAGCAGATTTTGTTTAACTTAACAGTAGATAGAGAAGGTAATAGAAGGTAAGGTTAAAAAACGTATCCCAAGACCTGGACATCTGGAGGAGAGCTGTTCAATCCGATATTCTAACATGGAAAGAGTAAACTGACCCAAACTAACACTAACCCTGAACACTTTACCAATAATTATTATTGAGCAGAATCAAAACAATCAGTTAAGAACAACATTAAAAATGTATTTACACCAGAACCTTTAAAATTTAAAACATTTTAGGACAAAGACACCTAAACCACTCCCAGTATTAGCCTACACTACATCATAGTATGCAAGCACCTCATACCTGCATAGCTACGAGCTCCAATCTCACACCCTGCACCTCTTCTTTCACTTCCATGTTATCATGGACTTTTAGTGTTATCTATGGGGCTCGGGGCTTGCACTAGCAATATAATTTTTTTTCTATCTTTTTTCTATAAAGATCTGTCCTCTCAGGTGTACTTCATGCATTTTGTACTGTAAAAAAATATCAAAATAACAACAAGGTACTTATATAGGTATAGTTGTAATTTAGTTATACAGTTGTAATATAGTATTATGTTGGAATGGTGGTTCCTCCACTACTCTGTAGGCCTCTCTATTTGAGCTCTATTGATAAACGTAAATGTTTTTTTTTTCACTAGGCGTTTTTAATATTCTATAGGGATGTAAAACAAGGTTACAAAATAAAGATATAGTGTCTTCGAACTGAGGAGGATAGTGTGGCACAAGTAACAGTCTCTGAACTTTAGATCCTCATAGAATTTTGACTGTAACTGGTGTTTATCATACTGTATTCTTGTCAAGTCTCTGAACTGTTAAGTTTCTGAACTGCGCATTTTCTCTCATAGTATCTTATACCATGTATCATATTATCTGTCAAATCATGCTTGGTGGTCATTTCTGAGACTATTTTTCTATGACAGTTGCCAAAGCGTCCAGGGCACAAAGCTACAAGACACTGTATGCAGATGTACTTGGTTCTTCGTGTGCACGCAACATCTTGGCATCTGCTGGCGTTTTTTGCTTCCTTGAGTTGGGGCCAGTGGTTTCCAGGGGCATCTCAGGGGGGGCCTTAGACACTGCTCTCCGTTTTGCCGGTGGTGGAGTGGCAGTGGGTCTGCCTCTGGTGTGTATCTTCACGGATCCTGTATTGATGAGAGCACGAGCTATTGATGCCTTGAAGTGCAGCAGATCCTTTGCTTCATTTCCAGACATTCTATTAAGGAGCCAGGCATTCACAGATGTGACATCAAGAAAGTGAAAGAACACTCTGATGTACCACCGTTTGTTTCTGCGTCGGTGGGGATATATGGCAACACATTGATCCATGAGATCTACTCCACCCATGTGCTGATTGTACAGCTTCACGGAAAATGGCCTTTGGATGTTGAGCATTTGCTTCTCTTTATTGCTCCATCTCTGTGCCACATCTGTTGGGGACAGGCCAGTGCAGGAAGAGGCCAAGTGAATTACTGAACTATTGTTGGGACCACAGCCATGGTTACAACGTGAAAGGCCAGTACAGACTTTCCTGGAACTTTCAAAATAAATTGCATTAACCTACTTCCGGCACAGCCAAGAAACGGGGTAACTGCGGACGTCATGTGACGTCATTGTCCAAATACATCCTGCCTCTTCCACACCGGTGATCATCGGGATAGGGGAGGCACAGCGCGCTAATGTCTCTTTGCTGGCAAACAGACATAAACTCTTCAAACTGGATCCAAAGGTGTCATACGATCATCGATCATATGCACTAAGTAAAGTACGGATGAATTACTGTTTGTGTACTCGGTATTCATTCATAAAAAGGGGAAATTAAGGAATAAGCATTGCTTTACTTTCTCTCTCTGAGGCCTGCAGAAGCAAACTGTGTTCCAGAGAAGTCCCCAGTAGAGACGCTGTCTCTACAAAGCCGAGTGGAGCGGTTTTTCCCGGTGTGAAAGGACGACAACAGGAGATGTATCACCATGGTAACGTGCAGTGTGGTCAGCGGACAGAACGGGCTGCCCGGCCACTGCTCCGGAGGTTAGCTGGAAGCTAATACTTTGTTCACAGAGCTCTCTTCAAACTTCGTCGTCGCCCGGACTACTCCTTAGCATGGTTCATACAAGGTTAGAGTTTGGGCAGTTATAGATTTATGATCTGAACTTTTTTCATTTTATGAAGTTTTGTTTTGTTTGTGTTGAACTCAGCTATCTTGGTGCTAGCAGGTGTTGGACAATGAAACTGAAACACCTGGTTTAGACCACAATAATTTATTAGTATGGTGTAGGGCCTCCTTTTGCGCCCAATACAGCATCAATTCGTCTTGGGAATGACATATACAAGTCCTGCACAGTGGTCAGAGGGATTTTAAGCCATTCTTCTTGCAGGATAGTGACCAGGTCACTACGTGATACTGGTGGAGGAAAACGTTTCCTGACTCGCTCCTCCAAAATACCCCAAAGTGGCTCAATAATATTTAGATCTGGTGACTGTGCAGGCCATGGGAGATGTTCAACTTCACTTTCATGTTCATCAAACCAATCTTTCACCAGTCTTGCTGTGTGTATTGGTGCATTATCATCCTGATACACGGCACCGCCTTCAGGATATATTGTTTGAACCATTGGATGCACATGGTCCTCAAGAATGGTTTGGTAGTCCTTGGCAGTGACGCGCCCATCTAGCACAAGTATTGGGCCAAGGGAATACCATGATATGGCAGCCCAAACCATCACTGATCCACCCCCATGCTTCACTCTGGGCATGCAACAGTCTGGGTGGTACGCTTCTTTGGGGCTTCTCCACACCGTAACTCTCCAGGATGTGGGGAAAACAGTGAAGGTGGACTCATCAGAGAACAATACATGTTTCACATTGTCCACATCCCAAGATTTGCGCTCCTTGCACCATTGAAACCAACGTTTGGCATTGGCATGAGTGACCAAAGGTTTGGCTATAGCAACCCGGCCGTGTATATTGACCCTGTGGAGCTCCCAATGGACAGTTCTGGTGGAAACAGGAGAGTTGAGGTGCACATTTAATTCTGCCGTGATTTGGGCAGCCGTGGTTTTATGTTTTTTGGATACAATCCGGGTTAGCACCCGAACATCCCTTTCAGACAGCTTCCTCTTGCATCCACAGTTAATCCTGTTGGGTGTGGTTCGTCCTTCTTGGTGGTATGTTGACATTACCATGGATACCGTGTCTCTTGATACATCACAAAGACTTGCTGTCTTGGTCACTTTATGCGCCAGCAAGACGTGCACCAACAATTAGTCCTCTTTTTAACTCTGGTATGTCACCCATAATGTTGTGTGCATTTCAATATTTTGAACAAAACTGTGCTCTTACCCTGCTAATTGAACCTTCACACTCTGTTCTTACTGGTGCAATGAGCAATCAATGAAGACTGACTACCAGGCTGGTCCAATTTAGCCATGAAACCTCCCACACTAAAATGACAGATGTTTCAGTTTCATTGTCCAACCCCTGTACTTAGGCCCATTTCTCCAGAAAGATTTGGTTCTTTTCCAAAATACTTCCTTAAATATTTGACCATTTCCTTAATAATATTTATTTAAATATTTTAATAAATAAAGGCAGCTAATTAGACACCGTTGAGAATTAGTCATCCAGAAGGTTGGTTTTATTCAGCAGATCATTATTTAAAACATTATTTTATTAAAATAATATTTTATCTGATCTTGCATTGTGAATGGTTGTCTAAGTTGGTTCCAAGACTAACTTCACGTCATTTCCAGATTCTTCAAGATAATCCTTGGTTCTCAAACATAAACATTGCATGGTAATGTTGCATCACTCTTTCAGTCATGGTTTTCAATCATCTTTAATCAACTTGTTTATATTGTACATAGCCTATTAGTCCTTGTTATTCTTTAATTCTGCTTGGTAGTTTAGTTGGATTGTTTTAGCATAGTAAAGAGTTTGTTGATTGAAATATGTTTGACTTGGAGTTGACTTATTTTTGTTAACAAATTCTTGTATTTTAAGAAATTGTGTGAATTCATTCCATGTGTGTGCAGAATTTATGCTGTTCAATAATGTCAGAGCTCATCTCACACCTTTCTATTTTGTCCTAATACCATCGCCTTACTGGGCTGGTATTCACAGGACAACCCTTAACCGACCGAAATATTATTTGATAAAATATTAATATTAAATAATATTGTCAGATTCATAGTCACAACACTATCAAACCAGCGTGTGACAGTGATGTTTTATGCATTGGTCATGACAGAGACAGATCCTCTTCTTTCTTGCTTGATTTGCTTTTCTCTTTTCAGCTTTACTTGTGCTCCATGGAGCCTGTTGCTCCTATGTGTGCCAGTGCCAAAGATCCCTTGGTGTTCCAGTGCCTGAAGGAGAGGAATGGTGCAAAAGAAATTGTCAAAAAACACCTTGTGATTCTTGTCCTGAATGTCTTTACAAAGGTGCATGACTACATCTCCAGCCATTCCCAGCTGACTGATCTCACTTCATCCCCCAGTTGGACCTTGATAGGGTTCAAAGTTGTACATGTACCCAGAGAATCCTGTTCGCATCCACACTTTAATTCCCCAGGGCTTGGGTTTTTGGGGACATATTGTTTAATAGACAGGCATCCCTTGTAGGGAATCTGAAATTGACTGAAATTCTTCTGGATCAAGCACTGAGGTTTCCTTGAGTGCATCCAAGACTGGTCTGATTTTGACAAACCTGTCAGCATTTTCAGGGTTCCAGTGAGTAGTTGTCAACAAAGTTCACGTAACTAAACATTTGCTTGAATCTGTTCACTGGCATTGCATCGGCTATCAGTTCACGACGAAGTCCTGTCTCTGATAACCAGTACATTCTGGATCTAGGACATCTGACATATGATATTACCATATTAATTCTAAGAAATTAACTCCTCTAAGGTCAATGCCAGCTTGTCTTTTCCTTTCTGGACAGCGTACAGGTTTGTATTGTATACAATGTCGTCGATCATATCCTGGGTGAAAAGATGCATGAAGAAATCTTTTGGATGTGCTCCCTTAACATTCATCTTGCTCTTTCCTAAGAAAGGAGGCAGGTCTCCCTCAAACCGGTTATCCTAAGTTTTCCAGACCTTTCTGAAACTTTTCTTTTGCTTTTTTCCCCTGAGCTCTCCTTCATCAGCTTCATCTCCTTCCTCAGACTCCTCACCTTCACCATCACTGCGTGATCCTACTTCTCTGCTTGCACCTGTATGTACTGGCAGCCCTTCCTCATCACTGCTACAAGAAGCACAGTCTTCCTCACTTGAGTCTGGAAACTTCTCTTACCCTGTATGCCTGTCGTTTTGAGCTCTACAAAATATAAGGATATATAGAAAAAACTCAAATTACATTATAAAAACATAAATAAGTTAATTTACATCCAAAACATTATAGGATATGAATTATTTTCAAGAACATTGGTAGTAATTGACATTGCATTGAAGTTGAAACATAGCTGGTGATGCATGATTTACAATTGAGTGGACAGATGATTAATCTGTATTTCCTCCAAATATAAAATCAAAACTTGGAAAATCTTTCCATAATATGTCACTTTAGATGTTGATGTAATTATATTTTTTTTACCTGCAGTGGCATCTTTTATAGAAGGTAGAAACCGAAATAGCCGAGGTGTTTGGTCTTTCTCCCTGTCTGTCAGCCATCTTGGTTTCACTCACTACTTTTTCCCATTGTAATGACCAGCCAATGGGATTTTTTTGTATGGGATGATGCAATAGCTTCCACTAGAGTGGACTATATGCAGCAGTGCCCAAAACTGCAGGCACATAAATAGAAAAAAACACTTTTAAACAGTTGTACACTATAGTGACTTCTATGCATGAAAGGGATGTACGGTATATATTATATAAACAACACATGTAATGTAGGGAGTAACAGTGATTCCTCTTCCATTAAAAATATATTCCATTTTAAAGAGGAACTGAACCTCAAATCAACTTTTTTTTTGCAGATAAAGTGGGCCTTAAGGGTGCTATCTTTCTGTTACTGTGTGACTTTTTTAACTTCATGTAAATTTGTTTAATTCTGCAATTTTTGTCCTAAAACCGTCTTAGTACTGCGACACGCGCCGGGTGGCCCCCACCATGCTTAGAGCATTGCTGTCTCAGCGACTTGGGTCGGCAACTCGAATTGATAAGGCTCAGGCCCACTGGGCTCCATACTGCCTCCCTCAATCTCCGGTGACAAAGGGGGTGAAAAATCCTCCACCTCAGAAGACCTACTTTGGTGGCATTTTTTTAATTGGAGTTATTCTTTTACATGGGGTTTAATCCCACTTCAGACATTACAGCTAAGACTTGATTTAATGAAAATAGTGTGGAGAAGAAACCTTATCTAGGTTTTCGATTCAATCTATTTGCTATTTAGTTTAGTTCTGTTAGTTAAACTCACTTTTCAACAGTTTATGAATTCAACTTACATCTTTGATGAAAACTAGCATTTGATTAAATTCAGCATAAATAGTAATAGAAAACAAATTTGCCCTAATATCTTAAAGGGCACATGCCGTGTTTTAAATCCTTCCTTTTTACCCATAAATCATATAGTTGTGGTCTATAGAAAGTGGAGCTGCAATGCTTTGGTCTGAACTCCTTGTTATTGTAGCTCCACAGGCTCCTCTTTTACTCCTGTTCTGAGGAGCGTCTGAGAGCAACTCGTGTTGGCGTGGTCTCTTTAAATGTTATTGAGGTGCTTCCCACCCCGCCACCCTCCAGGTCATGGAGTGCTCCACTTTGACCCGTTTAGCCATTTTTGTAGTTTGATAATAATCATGTAGCGCTGCAGAAACAAGACAAAACGGCAAAAAACAATACAAAACTGTTTATGTAATAATACTATTCAAAATACGCAGTACGGTTATGTCCACCACACAGCGCTAACATAAGCAGAAGGAACATTGCTACTGCTATAAAAACAATGGCCAGGATGTCATATCAACACAATAAATTCATGTCTAAAATAAAGTTTGTTGTCATTTTAGCGTTATTTGCAGTTTACCGCTTTGCTGTGTCCCTCGTTTCCATAGACAGAAGGAACTGAGTCCTCAGTCAGATTAAGTCTTTCTTCAAATCCTTCTTGATAATGGCGGAGGTTGCTGGAGGCACTTATCCTCAAAGTGCTTCGAATGTTCCCACATCATGAAAAATAAAAATTTGACCAGGCACTTTGAAAAGGTTTTGATGCCGAGGGATGGTGTAATGAATTGTGTGGATATATTCACCGATCAAACTTATCCTCTTTCACTATAGGCATACTTGAGCTTGGACTACAAAATCGCAGCGAGAAATAAATATGGCATACACAAAATTGATCAGAAAATACTGTGACGTAACAGTTCAAAAAACGCAGCAGATGATAGAGAAAACTGAACGGATTGAAAAACATGATCTAAACAGAATATAGAGATATCTCTGCAACATCTGGAGAGACTAAATTAAACTTTTGTGCACTCCTACAGACACCGAGTACAAAACAAAATGTAAGCTAAAAAAGTGGATTTTGTATATGTCTCTCGCTGAACACACTGAACACATCTTCAGATCTGTGCTCGACAAAACATTTTAGAGAAAGTTGGTCCAGTTCCCATTATTTCATTCCAATTAGACCCAATTTTTTATTTTATTATAGAAAATCAGGATTAATATGTGTTTGGAGATTTCAGCATATTTGTACTAAGGGGAAACGAATGGTGCAGTGTTTTAGAAAGGAGTGTAAAACTTTACCAGTCAGTGTTGAATGTGACTCTTTTGAATCCCTGGGCAGGGGGTAACATCTCAGAGGTGGAGATTCACTTAAAGTCTGTTTATAATTATTAAACTAAATGTCTGATACTGACCTGATAAGTGATGGTTGTATAAATAATGGTTTAACCTTGATCATTTGCTTTACCCTGGCACTATCCAGTCAGAGAAGGTTGGAAACGTGACAGCTGTTCCACGAGGCTTCTGGAACGTCACTTTTTCTCCATAAACAAATTAATCTTGGAGTTATCCGCACCATCTGGAGGACAGCCCTATGACTTTCCCATGTGCCTGGAAGGAAATCTGAATGACCAGGGCTTATCCTCCTTCTACTTTTAAAAGGAAGGGGCGCGCCTTTCTCAAATACGGCCTAATGCTCAGTTGATCTCAGAGAGTTTCTACTTGATGAAATCTACAGCAGTGATTCCCACCAGGGCTCTCAAATACTATTACAGCTCACCTGGGAAATAATGGAAAGTAGAATTGGACAGATATTCTGAAAAGATGGAAAGAAGGAAGAACCTTGATATACTTACTACATCTATATCAAGTTAGGTTTAATATTTAAAAATGATGCAAAGATATGCAGCAATAAATAATACATTAAAAACTAAAGGTTTGAGCAAATGAAAGTCAAAACATCAAAAACCAAACCCCAAAGTGTTCTGCTTTATACTCTTAGCAAGATATATGTTTGGTCAATGACAGTTTTAACAAATATGTTAAAAAAAACTAAAAACTACTGCAGCTTTAAAAGCTGGAAAGCAACGCTAGCTTAAAAATCTGAATAGAACAAAAAGCTGATTTATATAACTGACAATGTTGGATTAACGCTCCAAAGTATAGAATAAATGTTCAGCCTCTTGCTAAAATGGCAAATGGTAATAACATTAATCAACGTCCTGCTTCACTATACAGACACTCGCGCTGGGAACAATTTACTCACCTCAACACAGAAAATGCTTGGAGTGGCTTCAGCTAGGTTCAATCAGATTTATTTTGCCGATAGTTAAAAACTCGGGCTGTCATTGACTCTGTATTGATCATTGAACTTTCATCCGGATCATTTATTATACAAAAAAACATAACAAATCCCAAAAAAGAAAGACAAAAAGAACTTACCCCAACTTGAGGCAGCAGCAGGCGCCCTTCATCCTAAAAGAGACATGGAGGTGTATCTTGAGTGACTCACATACTGCATAGACGTGACAGGACTTAATGTTCCAAAGCTTGATTTCCTCACATAAGGTTGTTTAGACTCATGTTAAATGCATTTTAAAGATGCCAGTAGGAGGCAAGATATCAATAGTCAAATCAGCTCAATAGTCAAACAGTGAGATGATGTTTCCATTCTATAGATATAGAAAATGTTACACTGTTCAGATGTCTTAAATATGCTTACATAAGTCATTGTCTTGCAAAATGTGGTTTAAAAATCAATTGAAAGGTAGTCAGTCTCCAAAGAACAACTTCAAAAGACTTTTAAAAGGCTGGAAACCTCTTAATGAAAACATGTTTAAAAAGCACAAGACAATCTGTCTCCTTGAAGTGTAATATAAATCCACACATTAAGCCTTTAACATTTACACCGTGACAACTCTCTGACTGCACAGAGTGTAAAGTTTTACAATTTTCTTATAGCTTTTTGTGAAAAGTGATGGTACTTTATTATTAAATAGTATTAATTGTTTCCAACAGATGTAACCCTAGATTAATAAAAACTTTTAAGGCTACTGCAGTCTCCAAATGATTCAACCCACTGAATATTCCTCATTAGATCACACATTTGCAAATCAAGTGTGGTCTCAGAAACCACCTGAAGCAACCAATCAAGGACCTCAGTAACATTAGGTCTGTTTAAGACCGAACACATCAAATAACTCTAAAAATTACATTTCATTGGATGTAAGGAATATGGCTAATTAGAGAGAACTGTCCAAAAAGTTCAAAGAAGAAATCACTGCCTTGTAAAATCAAAGAAAAGGAAACAAAAAAATAATAAAGGCCCTGAAAATGATTCGACAAACAGTCGGAAGCAGGGTTTGCACGTTTAAGCTCACAGGAACAGCGGCTAGGCCATCTGGACATAGAAAGAGGAAGCTATCAACGGCTGCAACCATATTTCTGAGGAGGCACATCATCAGAACTTGGTAGCAGTAGCCACTAAGATTTCAGTTTCCACAGTAAGACACATGGTTAACACTGAAGGGCTCCATACCTGAACAAGGCATTAACAACAGGGCCAGTTCCAATTTACTCACAGCTATATGCATAATCCAAAGAGGTTCAGGGAGTTTTCTGGCCTGTGGATCAAGGACAGGCCTATGTCTGGGGGAGAAAAAATTATGTGCTGAAAAGAACTCAATGCCTACAGAGAAGCATTTGCATTTGGCACCAGAGAGCTGCAGTATGTGGAGGTAGTGGTGGCTTTTCATAAAGGCAGTTGCCCAGGGCAGCAAAAGGGGATGTGGGGTGATTGCACAAGAACTTATGTCTTTCGCGTTTTACATTGCTCGAATGACTTTTCACAAACTGGCCGGTAATGGAGGCAGCATTCATGCAAGATCCACCACTGTGTGGAAGGCAGGTGTAGGGAAATCCTTGGAGATTTCATACCATCTGTGGCAAAGCAGAACCTTCATCCTTTTGGACCTAAAATTGGACAATGTTCCCAAGCATATCTCAAAGTCCACCAAGGCGTGATTTTAAATGATGTGCTGGAAGATTGCCATCTTACGTACTTGACTTAAACTTTGCTAAAGAATTTGGATGGGATTTGAAAAATGTGGTTGCAGCAAATAAACCCAAGAACATTGATGGACTGGTGGCCTTTGAGACACGAACTTCTGGCAGCCTACCTGCTTGCTTTGATAGTTAAACAAACAAAATATCAAGATATTTTAAACATAAGGTCTTAATAAAAGGTTTAACTTAACCCAATGAGCTGTGACTAAAACCTTAAAACACATTTATTAAATGCCAAAAATCTAACAACCGAAAATAGCCATTCACATTAAAGGAAACTTCCATATTGTGCTCAATAAACCAATTTTCAGACATTTTGTACACAGACCACATTTTTATTCTGAGCACAAACACAATGAGCACCCATTTGTAAAAATTGCCCACATTGCATTAGAGCGAGGTCAAAAGGAAGACGTTTTTCATGTAACCAATGTGTCATCTCTACCTCAGCTAATACATCCTAATCTGTCATTAACATTTTTCCCCACGAGTTGTCTCTCCGACTTCCGATGTGACGCTCTGTGTTCAATTACAGCCAATAAAATCCCTCAATCCCCATCCTCTCTGCTGAGATCAGGGTCATCACAGTTAATCACAGACTGAGACTTCATAATGGTCCTTCTCTCATTCAGGGCTGATGTGGCATGATGAGATGTGGGGAATAAATGGTATTTTTATTGGATACTGAAAAGAACATTAATAAGAAGTTTTGACAGTAAATGACAACTAAGATAGCAAATTGAGACAATAGAGGTAGTCTTTAAATCACTTACATCCTATATAAAACACGAGACAAGTTTATTGCACAGATGAGATGTTTTTATTATTGCATGCCAGTTTGTTTTCACATCCTTAAGTCTTAGACACAAAAACAAAACAAAAAATAGGTATGTTGAGATAAGAATATGTGGTCTAAAGCTGAGGTACCAAACTCACACTGGCTTCAAGAAAAGAGCAGAGACAAAAAAAAGAACATAACTGAGCTGAAGAAGATTTAAATCTGAAGATCACTGTCTCTGCATAACATTAGTTATAACCAGCTTCACAATATTCCTTCCTACTAGAGCAGTGGTTTAGCATTCATTGTAACTACATCAGACAATGTATATTTCCAATAGCTTCCATTTAAAGATACTGATCTTGTAAGTACTAGTTTACTGCTGACGTAACAGCTAAGGAAATCTGTCAACAAAAAGAAAACAGATGCACCCATGAACTGGACAAGATCAAAATTGGCCAATCTCTCATTGTTCAGCAGGTCAAATACTGAAAATTCGGATTTTTTCCTTCCCATTTCATTAAATGCATCAAAACTAAGAACTCACACTATCTTCCATTTATAAATCCATCAAATGGCATCTAAGTTGAAGCACTTCGTTTAGACTTTAGTAAAACTCTGTTAAAGGTGAGGGAACTGTGCTATGATGCAGAAAAGAACAATCTTACATTTCCTTCATTTTTCATTGGATCTATTAACAAACCTGTAGAACATTTCTTTGTGTGTTATAGTTTTAAGGCGAATAATAAAAATCCAAATCAGCAGATCAGACCCCAAAGAAAACCAAAAATCTGTATTGGCCAGGTAAAGCCTGATCAGTGCACCTCTACAGAATATCCCACTTATTAAAGCTGTTGCTCTGCAAGCTGATATTTGGCAATCTTAAATTTCACAATCAACCTGAGAACCTTTACTTGTTAGTCACAAGGAAGCCCTCATTATTTAGTTTGGACAAGACTTTACAGCTTAAAGTTCTCCACCTAGTTTCAATTCTTTGGCAACTTCACACGATGAGATTTATTGAGGAAGTTTGTTTACTATAAATGTTCTGCTGAGAAATACAACAGCAAATGCAGCACATTAGGAGCACTTTGTGACGTACAAACCAGTTGTTCCAATAAACAAGACACAATGCAACAATAAAGAAGCAACACGGTGGGGAAATCAGCTACAAAATGGAATAGGCGAGTTATGTTGTTTCACCAGAAAGTGGGATCTGGATTCTAATTCTTCACTCCAATGGTATATTGATGTTGTGGTGACAGATGATTAGTCATCCTTAGTGTTTGTGCCAGGTTGGGGCTGCCATGGGACCTCTGGCTGTTGTCTCAACCAGTATCAGCTCATCGGGGTTGTCCCGGGCCTCGTAGTGGAGCAGCAGGTCCTGTATGGCTCTCTCTTCAATCTGCAGAGGGGATAAAAAAAAACAAAAAAAAAACAGATCCTGCAGTTGATGGGATGGAATAATGTGTTCAGCAAAAGTACATTTCACTTGTGGGTGAAAACAGGAAACGCTGACGGTGAAAGTCTAATGGTGGTGTGAGTCTTTGAGATAATGACAACCAGAAAGCCACATGGAGGGAAAAGTGGTTAGTGAAGGCAGTGGCAGACGTCTGGCAGCAGCTGGAGGGAAGCATCGAGAGCAACACAACGTGCAGCACTGTACAGAAGGTGATGTTAAACAGATAATCAGCCAGACTGGAAAGGATAGCAGACATTCCACCCCTATGTACTCTAGTTCAAGGTCTGCATTCAGTCACAATGAGAGTGAGTGTGTGCATGTGCAGTCGACCTGGATGAGCGCCAGCGGCTTCTCTCGGCTGCGGATCAACGCGGCTTCTTGTTGCTTCTCCTCCTCCACAATGGAAGCAAAGGTCACCGTGGAGGAGAGGGGAGGGCTGCCCACTGCAGCCAGCACCCAGGGCCTGAGGGGAGACACACGGGATGGGTTACGGTTAGATGCCAGATGCCAACCAAGCTATGAGGACATGTTAACATGCCTGTATCTATGGCTTTTACTTTGCTTTAAACTCAACTCACTTAAGAGACCTGCTGTAACCTCCATTTTTCCTGATTGATCAAAATTCCTTTATTCATGAGGAGAAAAAAAAAGGTACTTCCCATGATTTTCTGCGTAACTTTATTATCAAACCTCGCTTAAGTTGATTAGAATATCAGGCATTCATTTATGTATAACTCTCCAAAATATCTGAATCAAGTTGAGGTTTGGACTTTGACAGGGGCTTGGCAACACCTTGATTATTTTGTTAATGTTACCCATTTGTCAGCCAGTCCGTTGCAGATTTGCTGCTGGGCTTAGGATCAATGTCCTGTTCATGATCCTCTATCTCATGAGGCAATGTATCAAATAAGAGACCAAGTTACCAGGCTCTAGTGGATCCAATGTCACCCCAATCATCACCACACCTCCACCATGCCTAAAAGTTGGTGTAAGGTGTTCGTTTAGAGTTTCTTTTTCTCCATATATGGTGTTGTAAATGTTGGCCACACATCTCTATCTAGGTCTCGCATATCCAGAATGGAAGATACTGTATGGAAGATGTTACTGGGAGAAGACCTCAGGTTAGCCATTTTCAGTGTCAGTGACACATTTTAAAAAAAGCAGTGGCATCGATCCAGAGCTCAGGTGAAAGAATCTTTTGGAGATACCCACCATTAGTTGTGCACTCCTCAAATCTGGTCTTTTATGAACCACATGTGAGAAGAAAGACATAAGAAGTCCCTTTTTCAGTCTGTCAAAGGCAATGCAGGCGATGCAGCAAACATGTTGAAGAAGGAGCTTTGGTCCCATGAGCCTAGCTGTCAACTTTTTGGCCTGAACACATCTAACACTGCATTGTCCTGAACACCACCTCCACAGTGACCCAGGGTGGTGGGAGCGTCATGATGCGGGGAAAACATTTCTTTCACATGGACAGAAAAGCTGGTCAGAGTTGATGGGAATACATGGCAATACACCAAGAAAAACCATTAGAAGCAGCAAATGACTTCAGACTGGGGCAGGGGTTCACCTTCCAGCAAAACAACCCTAACTATGTGTTAGCATGGCCTAGCTAAATGCCAGACCGTAATGCAATTTAAAATTGATATTAAAAATGATTCACTCAGGGGATCTGAATGCAAACGCACATCAAACTTAATGTCTTTTCACATTTTTTTATCATTCCACTACAGAATTAGGCTGTATTTTGTGTTGGCCTTTGACATAAAATCCCAATAAAATACATTAACGTCTGTGTCTGTAATGTCACAAGAAAGTTAAAAAAATTCTAGTATTTGCAAAGCACTGTAAATGTGTCTAAAAGCATTCAGTCATATGGATAGTGGGGCCAGGCCAGTGTAATGGTACGGCCAGGAGTTTCCTCTGGAAGTACTTGCTGAAGACCTAAGATGGAAAAAATGTCTGACATTCTGTCAAATCACAGATTAGAGAGGCATCTCAATTAAATCTGACTCGGGATCTGGAAAGCAGGAGCAATGATGGCTTCTTACCCTGCTTCCTGACTGAGCCTCAAACTCATCTCTCTCTCTCTGCTCATGCAAATGCCAAGCAGAACCTGAAACCTGTTCTCTGCTCTGTGTGATTGGCTGTGACATGAGGACTGCCCTTATCATTTCTGATTTACATCACTGTTTAATATCCAGAAATCTGCTGTTTACATTGCAGGATGAAGCTTGGGATACACTGCTTTTAAATCCTGTAAATGAATGATAATCAAAGATGGCTGCATGCTTCACACACTTCTTTTGGGTCACACACATACACATCGGGGCAGACAGTGTATAAAACAGCAGAGAACACCGCTTCCAGAGCTGTGTGTGTATACTGTGTTTATCCAGCTGTCAAGAGAGGCTGTAAAGGTCAGAGTGACTCAGTCTCTGCGGGCAGGACAACCCAGCTGTATCGGGTCACTCAGAGCAGTTCAGCTCACCCAGATTGGAGTATCCTGCCTCACTCAATGCATCCAAGCAGAGTACCCCAGCACTTTGAGTCAACAACTTAACCAGTAAGATACGAAACAATTTTACATAATTTCTTTCCCGTCCTGTGAAAATTTGGTTGAAACATTTTAACTTCCAACTTCAATCAATCTAAGCATTTTATTCCACCTACAGCAATAATATAAAGTAGAAATATGACACTGAAATGAACAAACAAAAAAAAGGCCAACTATGACAGCACAATAAATACCTCGACAGTGCCTTCTAGTGGAAATCAGCAGAACAGATCAGAAAAAAAAGCTCTGAGCAAATTCTTGGTTAATTGTTTCTGCTTCAGTCTGAAATTACAAAACAGGCAGTGAGAAACTCACCATTTTAAAACTCCCTCTTATTTAAAAAAAACTCAAGAATGCCGAAGATCATTTTTATTCATTTGATCTATGACCTGCACATTAAAACATTTTAATTAAGCCTCATTGAACCTCATTTTTCTATGCTTAGTGAAGCACTAATGAATTACATAATGTTACTCTGCTCACCCAATGGGCTTCTCTGGCTCGCCGCTCTCAGAGCTTTTAAAAGTGACCCTCCTGGCAGCAGGTGTAGCGCTGACAGAGGGTCCCAGGGCGCTCTGGACACTCTGTGCTCCTGGTTGCCCCTCTCTCATTAAACGGCTTTCTTCCTCCTCTATGAGGGCCCGAAATGAACACGAAGAAGGTGGGGACTGGACCGCTGTTGCCCTGCAGAAACCATACAGTGAAACAAATTAAGAAAATGTTGGAGTATTACTGCCAAAGGAAATGAATGACTTGCCTCTCTGTTTCCAGTACTGGGCCCTGTCCCAATTCCCACCCTACGCCCCTCTATGAAGTGTGTACTTTGTACAAGTGCATGTAGGGGTAGAAGTGCGCAGGTTACAAGTGTGCAAAATTGGAGAATTGGGACAATAGGGGTTACGTCATTGACTTGCACCTCTGCACCGTAACTGCAACATCAAAAATGGCGGGAATCAACGCTGTTTTCACAGTCTTGCTGCTAAAAAAACTATTTAAAACTGCAACAAGCAATTGTTTTGAGGAGAAGAAAGTGCAGGAAGTGAAGGAGGCTTTTACACCAGACTCTCGCCACGCCAGTGTTTGTTTGAAAGGTAACTAAAGTGTTATGGGCTACTGACTGCCCAGACTCATTCTGAACCCACTGGTATCTTATAATGTTGAACCTGAAAAACCAGTAAAAAAATATATTTGTCGGCTTGCTGTCTAAAGAAAATGCAGTTCTTATTATTCTGATTTGATGGCTGGTTACGTTGACGGTTGTGATTGGTTTTTGCTCAGAACGTCATCTGCAGCAGTGAATTGTGGGTAATATACTTCGGCGAAGTCCGCTTTGATGCGGGCTTCGCCGAAGGGCGGATGTGGGGCACAAAGGGGGCGGGGCAAAGGACGACTCTGGAGAACTGGGACACACTACGCACTCGAACCCATCAACGGGAACGCGCAATTCAGGGACACATAGGTGGAAGTGCGGGTATTGGGACAGGGTCCTGATCATTTGCATTGTTCAAATGTGAAACAGGATTTCAAACTAACCTCTTATCCCCACATCATACTTCAGAAGAACCAGATATGAAATGAGTAAAACACCTGGGTACTGAAATCAGCCGACTTTCAACTTAATCAGACCTGACCGGAGGCTGGAAAGCAAAAATCCTATCTTTAATCAGTGACAGCACCATACTCTGCAACATCAGGGCGTGCTGACAACACTCCTTTGTGTGGAAGTTGTAATGATGGGAAGAAGACTTCTTGTTAGTATCAGTGAGGTGCTTAGGGTCAAAAGAAGCAGAGAATTATGAAGCTTTGTTGAGAAATGTCTGCACTTTATTCAGGGTGCATGAGAGTGAGTGAGAGCAATATTTTCAGCAGATAACAAGAAAACTAAAGAGACTAATGAAACATTGGAAATGGTGGCAGACAGGATTTGGAAATTTCAGGGTAGAGTACGGACCTAAATACGCTAGAAAGTACACATGGAAACGGCTGTTTTTTTGTATTGCTAGCCATACTAAGCGCTTATATATGATGCTTTTTATTTCTATTAAAACAAGGTTAAACAGCACCCGCTTTTTCACAGAGTAGCAAGACGTCAACTGTGTTCCTAACATAAATTCTTAATGGCCAAGATGCCCGGAAAAATGTTTCACTTCTGTTGTTATAATTTTATTCTTCAAGAAAAAAGGGGAATCGGCTAAAATCAGTATTGGAAGGTTTTACAAAAATAAGGTCAGAAAATGCCCAGCAGTTTTTTGATTAATGCATCTCCAGGGAACAGCATTTGTATTTAATCCCAGTAAAGAACCCAAACAGAAAGCTAAAACGACACACACACACGTTCTCTCCGTGCATGCGTGGGTTCTCACCGGGTACTCCGACTTCCTCCCACAGTCCAAAAACATGACTTTTAGGTTGATTGGTCTCTCTAAATTGCCCTTAGGTGTGAATGTGTGTGTGTGGTTGTTTGTCCTGTATGTCTCTGTGTTGCCCTGTGATGGACTGGCGACCTGCCCAGGGTGTACCCCGCCTCTCGCCCGTAGACTGCTGGAAATAGGCACCAGCTGCCCCGTGACCCACTATGGAATAATTGTATAGAAGATGAATGAATTTTCTGACATTCCAGTTGAAGGCTTTGAGCTAAGAAAAAGAATCACATTAACAATGATAGAACCACAATTTTAAAAAGCATTATGATCTGTTATTTATCAGCTAGCTCACCAAGTCTTCTCGCTGCTTTTGGGTGGAGTCACTATGGGAGCTGATTTGGATGGTGGAGAATCCACACTGGCCTCCCTATTGACCATTGCTAACATCTTCCTCTGCTTCTGGGACAGTTTGGAGGAAACAGGGGAGTGCTTGATGTGGGAGGTGACCCTGCAGGCAGACAGGAAAATCCACTCAGCTGTAGTAGTAGAATGCAATCTACATGTAGTGTGGCACAAATGCCTTTACTAGGCTCAAAAGGCATTATGTCCAATATGTGTTCACGCATCTGCTTAATAAAAACAAGAAGTAATCATCCTCTTACATTCCAGCGTTTTTATGGGTGGCACCAAGAGTCTGTAGAGAGCTGGCCTCCATATCCATGATGGCTCTCAAATCCAAGACTGCAGGTGCATGAGCAGGACTGTAAAACCATAAATATATTGGCATGATGGAGACATTCCCTTATTTCAAAGACAATGAAGGGGTGTGATAGAAGGTTAAAGTGCTGCTTATTTATACCTGCACTTAAGTTACTTTATCACTTTTTAATCAAGAACTTTATCTTAAATTGCATAAATGGTGGAGAAAAGCATCCTTACCAAGGACTACTCTTGAGGATATTTTTTGAGTTGGAACTTGGGGGAGTTGGCAGGAGACTAGGAAGGTTGGTTCTCAGGGAACTTGGAGTGCTGGGTGGGGTCTTCAGTTTCTGGCTGAATGTTCGCTCATCCTGCGGAAAGAAAATTAAAAACAATAAAAATGAATACATCATTTGATTTAACAATACCTTTAACAATTTGTACTATAGCTGTGCAAACCTTAGAATATTTGTACAAGTTAAAGCATCTGTCAAGGAGTACATTTACTCAAAACATAACTGTACATTAGTGTAAAAGCTTAAGGTTAACGATGAGCAGAAATCAAAGTATTAACTGGTAAGACTTAAGACTCCTATGATGATCTATGAGCATAAGTTACATGATAAAGATGTAAAGTAACCTCAGGTTTGTCATGAAAGACAGGAGACTGCACGTCTCGGGGACTGCCGACTCCTACGCAGCTGCTTTCTGAGTCAGATGTGAGGACCTCCTGTAGAGACTCTGTTGAGTTGGCCTTCCCCGACTTAACCAGAATAGGAGACACCACTGGACAAAGGGATGGCACACTACTGTAAGATTAACCAAAACAAGCTGCCATCTTCAGACCTGCACCGATGAAGAGTTTTTTAACCGAATGTATAGAAGCAGATTTAATGCAAAATATGATGATGCTGAGGTCTTGTTTTGTGTGTGTATATTTTGAGTGTGTGTACCCGCAACAGGAGGGCTCTGAATGACATCAGAGAGAGTATAGCCTCCTGAACTGTCAGAGCGTCTCCTCGGTTTCTTTTTTGCCTTCACCTTTGCTTTCTTCAACAGGATTTCCCTGAGAATGGAAGATAAATAAGTATAAGCAGAATCTTATCATGGAAAGTGCATTAAAAACATTTAGACCTCTTTAGGATTAGGATTCAATTTATTGTCATTACACACGTCACAAGTACAGAGCAACAAAATGCATTAATGTTGTAGTTTACTTCAAAAGAACCATGAATAACCAGCTGACAGTCTTTGGACTGAACGAGGTTGGAACTTTTATTTTCTCCATGCGAGGTTGTTTGTGGTTTTTGGAAGATCTCTGGCTTTAAATCAAAATTGTTATTTTATTTAGCTGTTTTATATTAAACTAATTTAATGTTTGGACTGGATTGCATTTACCATTTATAAAGTGCTACAAGAAGCTCCCCCAATTTGGCCAAAACAGTGGTCAACTATCGAGCCACTATTCTGTAGAAGGTTTTTGATGGCTACAAAGGGGAGTGGTGGAGACGCAACATGCTAATAAACAAAATACATTTGTACAAACTCTAATGGGATGCATGTATATATTTTAAGCTGTATGTATCATTTTGACCCTTTGTGAAGAACGGTTAACCAACAATAAACATCTAGGTGCAGAGAACAACATCTGTACCTAAATAAAAAAAATAAAATAAAATAAAAAACATCTATGTGGTAGCCATCTGTACACCCTGAATCACAACTGTTACAATGCATCATTAAAATAACATTCATTCCCATGAAGAGTGTGTTTATACGGGATCTATTTTGGGGTTTTGTTTTTTATGGCACCAATATACCTGCGACATTATTGTTACACATTACAGCTTGTACAGGCTGCAGACCTTTCCTTCTGCTTTCTTTCTTAATCAAAGCCATGTTCATATTAAAAGACACTTCCTAGACCTCTAAAATGGGACAGTGTTTTACTTAGTATATTCATTCTTTTGTATACCTGCAAGACTGCACAAGTTCTCCCTCTGGTTTGGGGCTGAATGAGGAGTCCAAATCCTCCTCCTCATATGCACTGAGGTCTGGTGCACCAGGGTATGGAGTGATGACCCGCTTTTGCATTGCTGGGATCTGAAAACAAGCAGTTAAACACACATTCAATGGGTGACACTGGTTTCTGATCCAAGTAATGGATGAGAAGGTTGGGTATTTTTGTCTCCACATAAACGTTAAAATAAGCCTGTCCTTCCTGTGCTGTGTATGTCAGAGTGGAGCAATGTTCTCTGCCAAACTGCAAATACTGAAAACGAATGACTTAAGGACAAGGAGAAAAAGCCCAAGGCATTGATTCAGCCTGCAAGCTTTCCAGAACCAAGTCCAAACAATCATCTTCCTTGTGCACCACAACAAGCCTGATGAGCAAACATTGAAATCATGAGCAGTATGGAGCACTGGTGTGACTCACCATCCTCCTGTAAGCTGCAGAAAGCTCCACGAGGACCTCATCACTAAGAATATCCAGAGCCCTGAGGACAACATTCAAATAAAGGCGCTAACACATAAACCTTTATTTTCCAACATTAGCATCAATCACACAGATTAGAATATATAGAAAGAAAGGTTTACTAATATAAACAGGACATCAAGCAAGCAACCACATGCCTGATCTTAGTTAAATACCACAATAACACAAGATTAAATAGCTCTAAGCTTTATTTGCTGTGATATTAAAAAACAACACTTGTTCAAATGGTACGAGTTAGTTTTGGCAAGCACTCGTAATAACTGACTCTCACTTTGACTCCAGCAAGGCGGCCATGTTGAGGACGATGAACTGGAGGCAGGACAGTCTCAGCTGTTCTGCGTTGTACATGGCGGCAAATTCCAGCAGCTCCGCAGCGTTCTTCAGGGTCACTGGGGTGGGGGGGGGGGGGGGGGTGTTATATTTATTAATCCAACAACTGTGTTTCTGTATCCGTCCAAGATCCTCCCTCACTAAATTTATCATACTATATCTGTAGTGCTACAAGATACAGTCGCGTTAAAGAGTAAATACCCCTTTTTTCAACAAACACTCCCAACATATTTCTTCAGAAATAGTGAGCCAAACTATAAGCAGTTCAAAAACAAACAGTCTACTATTATAACGTTCATGGGAAAGAATAAAAAGGCAGTTAGCTGGTCTGAAGCATGTGTATTAACATGATGCCAGGAAAGGAAAACATTAACAACAATCACAGCAAAGCATTTGTTGTCACCAGAAAGTAACCCACCATCCAGGAAGGTCAAAGTAAGGAAGGCAGGAGGGGTTCAAAACATCACTTCAAGGCTAATTTCAGGCCACCATTCAGCAGTGAAAAAGGAAATGTCTTAAGACAACAGATAACTCTGCACTGACCCTCCCTCCAACACCAGATGTCCCTTCAGGTTCACCGCAAGCACATACTGTGCAGTGATCAGGGAGATATAAAAGAAAAGTCATAGTGGTGAAAACCCTCAGTCAGCATGTTGGGTGCTAAAGTTCCCGAACCCCTGCAAAAAACAAATGCTTCATATCGATACCAACTTCAACTGCAAAGCACGGTGGTGGAGGGCTGATGATTTGGGTTTGTGAAACCACAAGACCAGAGCGTCCTGCTGTTATTGAATCAGCCATGAACTCTTCTGTAAACCAAACTATCCTACAGTTAAAAGTCAGACTTCCTCTCTTTGTCTTTTATCTCTGTTCCATAAACAAATTAACATAATTGCTTCATCTAAGGTTATTAATTCTCATTTTACAATCTGATAACAACCAGAAGATTTCTTCACGCTCTACATTACAAACAATAAGCTTTAAAAGTAATATTTTCAAAGATCCATGCTGCCTTAACTGAATGGCTAATATGTAATGTAATCAAACAACGTACGGTTCTCAGTGATGACGACCTCGCACATCTCCTTCAGCCGCGTGATGAGCAGCTGGTCAGCCACAACAAGCACGTTACACACAAACTCAACATTGGGAGATTCTGTTGAGATAAAATGAAAACAAGTAACAATAAACATTATGACTAACCCTAAATGGAAGATCATTAATTACTCAAAATGTGATTTCAGCCTCTAAAAAACCCCAAGTCACTACCTTTGATGGTGGGAGACTCGTCTGTATAAATATACTCGAGAATGACCTGGAGGATCTCTGAGCTGGTGGGCATCTCTAGTGCAGAACATGATGTTGCCTGAAGGATGGAACGCAACAGCATTATCAACTAGAGCATGGGTGTAAATGTGAACAAGTTCACTGGGTAGAGAATACAGCAATCATTTATTTTTCATCAAATTTCTTTACCTCAATCCAAGGGTTTCCAAGCATACTGTTGAAGTATTCTGATCCGGGGAAAAAACAACACCACGTAAGCATAAACATCCTGGATGTGCATTTCCATGAGGATAATAACATTTACAGGAACTCACTAAAGTATTCATAACCTGTTGAAGTAGTCTAGTGTCTTAATGTAATTTTATGGAAAAGACCAACTAGTGTGTATTTGTGGAGTGGAAGGAAAGCACAAATTTGAAAACGATTTAAAAACACAAATCTGAGGTGTGACGTACATTTATATTCAGCCCCTGACCAGTTTGGTCAATATTTAGGGGCGCCAGAGTAAAATGGGCTGGATACAAAGGCCAGTAACACTTTTCATGTAAAAATAACCTAAAAACTTATGTATTCTCATTCTCTCACTTCATATTATGCACTAGTTTGTGTTGATCTATCACCTAAAATCCCAGTAAAACAAATTAAAGTCTGTGGTTCTAATATGGCAATATGTTTAAAAATAAAAGAGGCAAAGATGTTGCTACAAAAGAATATAGTTTACAATTTTACACACATGATATTACCAACTGATACAGGATATAATGGACCAATCAGCAGCCATTGTTTCCTAGTCTAGTCTTAGCCTCTTACCCAGTCTTGCACAGAGGACACTTTTGTGACATGGAAACTCTTTCCCGTCATCCGATTTTAAAGTGACATCACATAGATAGGAGCTGTGAACAAAAACAATTTAGAAATGTTTCTTTCTTTGTCACCCGTTTTTTCCTTTTTTTACAACTAAAACTAACCAATATTAATACCCTTTTTTCTGGAAAAACGTGGGTTTGCTGCCAATTTTCTTCTGTATCACATTGATTTTTCCATTTTCGTACTTCACGCCATCCAGTCTGAAGAGATGGAAACAAAAGAATCATTAGAGCTGCTGACATTAAATCGATTCTGCATTTGCTTTAGAGCAGCAAACAGCTTCTCACCGTGCAGACAGGCTCCCTAGGCCAAGCTTTTTAGCAACAGCCTGTAAGTTTTTCACAGGATTGGCCCCTCCTTCGTTGGTTCCTGGCTTGTCACCTTTGCCCCCCTTCCCCTTTTTGCTAGACTTGGAGCCCTTGTTGTTTGCTTTGTCGTTGTCACCTTTGGTTGAAGGGGAAAGGGAATGGTACACCTCAAGGGCTGAGCAACCTCTCAGACCCAGGTCCTGCAGACTGCTGATAAGCCTCTCGTGCTCCAAGTCCTGGCCAAAAGAGACAGAGGAACACAGTCTAAATGAAATAGGCCCAGCTGAATCAGAAAACTGTGTATCCATGATACTCCACAGACAGACTGGAGAAGAACTTTATTAAGCTTAAATAAAAATAGACCGTGGCATAGCACAAACCTTTAGCAGAAAGAAGAAAATACTCTCTACCGACCTGGTTTTGGCTTGTTGACATCCCTGAGCCTCTTGGCTGAACCCCGTGCACCAGAAGCTCACAAGCATCCGTGTAGATGAAGTGCAGAGCATATTCCAGCATGTCCGCTGGGATTTTCTCCAAAATGAGTAAGTCGCATCCGACAGCATCTTCGCTCCTTCTCACTTCCTTATCGAGCTCCTCGTTCACCCCGCAACGCTCGGACATGAACTGTTTCCGGAAGAACTCAGACCTCATGGACAGAATGTATTTGTGAGCGGGGAAGTTGCGCTCACCAGCCTGAAGCGTCACATCGTGGATGCTGTCCATTTCGTCCGCCTCCTCCAAGAGGCTCCGGAAATGTTGGGCGAAAGAGGACGGAGAGATGCTGGGAACCTCATACAAACTGGAAGATGCAGATAACCAAAAAAAATAATTTACTTTTCTGGTTTATTAGACATGTCTAACACTATAGAAAAAAAAAAAAAAAAACTTGAAAACCTCATCAACCCCCAATACATCAGTACGTGCTTCTGAAAGGTTAAAGATTATTTAGAACTGGGTCAAAAAACATGAAGATTTGGTGCCGAGTGATTATATCATCATGACCGCAGATTTACTGTAGAATTCATTTCTCTGAGATTTGCCTTGACGGCAGTTAAGTGTTAGCTACAGGAAATAATAAATATTAGGCATTCATGATCTCTATGCCTGTAAAATATTCAGCGACTCTTTTTTGTTTACCGCAGCACGACCGTTTTAGACGATACAGTAGTAACAAGCTGTTAAAGTCATTAGGAAACTACAACTAAGTTGTTTCATGGCCAAAACAGAGACATCAGCAAGAAACAACTTTATTAATAAATGGAAATAATCACTGTTTGCCAGTAGCTGGATGGACTGCTCATTATCTTTGGTCTATGTGCTATGAACCCAAAGCAGAAAGACATTACCACCTTTAAATTGTTTGTTTACACATCGTAACAGTTCATATTGTTATTGCGACGTTTATTAATATTATCCTAAATGGTATATTTCCCTAATATCATGCAGAACTTTAAGATTTTTTTTATAAATAGTGTTCCCACCTCTAGATGGCACGGCTACCAGCGAACATTTTAATGATGGTGGAGATCAGATTTCACATTTTCTGTTCCTCAAAAAACTAATAAATAAATTCCCCATTTCTCTTCCTGGTTATTTTAGCTCCAGAACCGTTTATACTTAAGCTACTTCATTCTACTGTAATTTATCTATTTTAATAAAACTTCAATTCATTTAAAAAGTAATTAAAAAAAGTATTAAATAGTCAAATGGGTCTAAATTTATGTCCAGAAATGTATATAATCTGATTAAACTACATAATACAACCATGCAGACCGTACAAATTTACTCTTATACATCCAGTGTTTTCTACACTGAAACAAAAATTTTAAGATGTTTGATTAGTTTACAAGCAATTTATTTTAAAACCAACCCAGTTTTAGAGAACCTAAAAACCAAAGTTGAGTTTAAGAACAGAAGCAAACATGGGATGCAAATAAGTGTGTGACCTGTCCCTTCACACTTTCATTATAATCAGCATTAAATGTTCATTTTAAAAAAGCTGGTCAGTAAAGTCACAGATTCCTCCACCACCTTTTTTACCTTGGATCTGTAAATAAATCTCCCAAAAAGCAAATCATCACTGAGTTAAGAGTGTTAACTAATCTGATGTGTAAAAGTAATGCTTCAATGCGTCTAAGCAGAGCTCATACCTGGTTTTGGGGTCAGCTTGAAGGACTCCAAAATTTCGTCCCTTGGAGTCCATTGTGATGCTCACAGCTCTGTGAACAAAAGGGAGCTTCTCTAGGCGGATTCGCTCATACATGGTGCCGGCGTCCGAAGGACCACACACCTCCACGCTAACCTCTGAAAATCAAATGAGTTTTACAAAATAAACCAGGTAAAAATAAAATTTGCTTTTTGTTTCAAAATCCCTACATCCTTTAAATCTCAATATTTTACTTCTGCTATTCTTCTCCTTACTAAGTGGACACTGGTGTCAATAGAGCTTGTAAGGGAAACAAATTGTGATAACACACACCTCTACATTTCTGAGGTGTGCAATAATGCAGTTCTTTGTAGTTAGGTTTTTTAAAAAGCCTGTCTCCTGCTGAATTTCACTGTATTTTGTAGATTTTATTAAACTGATGCAGAGAAAGATAGCACTGTAACTTTGGCCTGTTTGAGAAAGTACTTTTACTTATGATCTGAACGTTTTGTGGCCTTTTTTTTTATTCATGCAGAAAATATAAAAAGGTTTTTGGGGTTTTTTTTATTCTTAAAACGGAAACCAAAGTCAAAGAAACCACACAAAAGAAAATAACTTAAGCAAATTAGGCTCTCTATACACTTTAGCACCTCTATAGTGGATTATAAAATGCAATTAAATGGGACAAAACATAGTTTCTCACCTTTTTTCTCTCCGTACTTTTTAAATTCGCCAGCCCATGCGCCACTAAAGCCTTCCCCGTCAGGAGTCACAAACATCATGCCGTTCTTGCTGAGGGCGATGTCCGACATAAAGACCTGCCTCGGATACGCCCACCGGCATTGTCTCACCGAGCTGCCAGAGGAACGCCAGCAAAACACCTGATGGAAACGGGATCAACGCAAGGAGTTACCCAACTCTTAGTCATCACTGCCATCTGCACAATACCATAAAGGCAAGGCTTTTTTTGCAGAGTTTTCTTGTTACCTGTACAGCAAGGGTTGGATAACAATAGGAATAGTGAGGCGGTGATAAAAATATAAATAGGATACATTCCGTTGGTAGGACAGCATTACAAATCTACAGCTTCTGGGCTCTGTAATTATGGCTGATATGTATATAAAGACACACATAACGTACTCTCCCTGCTTCATCTAATGCCAAGATGTTGATCTTTTCCCCTCCGCTGTCATTCAAGATCTGTTGATGTACTCGATGGTCCAGACTGCCACCACTGACCAGGACCTTTCTGATGTTCAGCTGCCTGGAAAAACAAAAGTCTTTCAAAACTAGTTTTTCCCACTGGTTTCCTTCATTCATAGCTGCCATCTGTAAACAAACTACTGGGAGGTTGTTTCACTCACCTCGAAGCCATTTTTTTGCACTGGTAGTCAGACAGCAGATAAACATCCCCTTTCTCAGTCACAACCACTGTTGCTCCATCACTAGCTGCTGCCATAGCGATGCCAACATCCTTGTGGTGCAGAGCCGACACCTGGCGGGGCGTCGTCACGCACTTCTCCCCATTTGGGTCAAGCAGGTAACCTACAGTAAAGACACAGTGTACAGTTACATCTAGGGATTACTGATTTAGTCACATACAGAATCATATTATTTAGTTAATATTTCATGTTCTTCACCAGTGATGCTGTAATGAATGCATTCAACAAAACCTCCCTCCAACATTTTTTT
This sequence comes from Girardinichthys multiradiatus, assembly GCF_021462225.1. Classification (NCBI taxonomy): domain Eukaryota; kingdom Metazoa; phylum Chordata; class Actinopteri; order Cyprinodontiformes; family Goodeidae; genus Girardinichthys; species Girardinichthys multiradiatus. Next base: position 18,042,709 of record NC_061796.1, read on the forward strand.
TTTAAAGTTCAATATTCGAGACTCCATTACACGCATATTTTAGTCTCTATGTATTGCTGCATGTATGCTTTTATGTACTATATGCAGAGGCTTTCATCTTAATCCATTAAACCAGACTGTTATGCATCTGAAAATAGAGGCAGCATGTTTTAATGGTTTTGCCGAGCCTTACCCAGCTGCCCTCCATTCAGGCCCACAGTATACACCGCCTCTCTGGTCCACAGCGCTGTGTGGAACCTCCCTGCAGCTACTCCAATCACTGCCCTTCCTTTCAGCATTTTGGAGAACACCTGATAAAAACAGGGGATGTATGATGTGAAAGACTCAAATAAAAAAAATAAACAAAGCATGATCTGAGCTTTTTGGTTTAAAAGATCGGGAGATTTTCCCACCTGTTTAGGAACATGTGCTGAGCCAGGAGGAGGAGTCAGGCCCAGCTGGTGGAAGGTGTTGAGACCAAACGTGTAAACATAGCCTTCCTCCGTCAGCACCACTGTGTGGTCTTTAGCTGCTGCCACCTGGGAGCAGTGGTGGGACATCAGACCCTCAACCATGCGAGGAACCTAAAAACAACAGAGAAAGAAAATACAAGAAAAAACTATAAAAACAAATAAATAAATAAAAATCACAGATATGTCTGCATTTGTTTTCCCCAAAGTTATTATGTAGTTGCATAAAGACCACCTTTAAAAAGTATTCACACCCCTTAAAATGTTCACATTTTGTCACATTACAAGAACAAACCTCAGGTATCGTATAGGGATTTGTTGTGATAGACCAACACAGAGCAATGTGTAACAGTGAACTAGAGGGAAAATAATATTTTTTTAATATAATTTATGAAAAGTGTGCCCTGTATTTGTTTTCAGCCCCTGAGGCAACACTTAGGAGAACCACCACCTGTTCTAATTACCACTGGAAGTTGCTCTAGGTGTGCCTCTACCATGTTTGCATATATAGAGACTGAAATTCAGGCTCAAGCTCAGTCAGATTGGATGAAGAGAATAGTTGAAAAGCCATTACTAAATATTTTCACTTGGATTTAGGTTTTTGAACACACCAGTGTGACACATGGTTTAATATAAACCATTTAACTGCATCTCTGGCTGCATGTTAAGGGTCAATGTCCCGTTGTAAGGTCTCAAATTCTTTGCAATGCTGACAGCTTTTCTTCCTATATTGCCCTGCATTTCTCTCCACCAATCCTCCTATTAGCTCTGACCAGCTTTTATGTCCCTGCTGAAGAAAAGCATTTCCACAGAATGATGCTGCCACCACCATGCTTCAAAGGGGGATGGTGAGTTTGGGGTGATGTCCAGTGTTAATTTTATACTGCGAGTGGAGTTCTGCATGTAGGCTAAAAGTTTACATTTTGGTTTGACCATCATGTTTGCCATGTTCCTTATATAGCCTTTGGAAATTAAATGACTTCTTATAGCTTTCTTTCAACAATGGCATTCTTCTCGACATTCTTTCATAAAGGACTTATTTGAGCTCTCCATGAGTTACCCTGGGCCTTAAGATGTTTAAAACTTGGGATATTGTTGCTGAACAAACCCCAGCTTTAAACTTCGAAACAACCTTATCCCTGATCCGTCTGAATGAACCTTAATCTTGATAAACCCTTTGAATTTCGCCACTGAGGGACAAATATAAAAGGGATTATTTTACTCTTCTATTCTAAGAGATGTCGGAAGCCTTCTCAGAACAGCTGGAATTATACAATGGTTAAAAAACAGAGGGCTGGACTCAATTTACTTAGAAGGCAACATCTAAAAAGGTAATTGTTGGCAATGGATTTTATTTAGAATGCTCAGAGAGAAGGAGGTTGAATAAAAATGCCCTCCACATTTGTCAGATTTGGAAACAATGTATCTTTTTTTTCCCAACTAAAATTAGGCACTACCTTATTTTTGCCTACTAAATAAAATCCCAATAAAATACATTCAAACTCAATGAATAAGAAAACTTTTGCTAGGCACTGTACGTATAGGAGTATCATAACTAAGTAATGAGTGGTATTGATAAATACAGCTTCACACCAGTACTGTGTGCCTCTTCCAAGTCGATTGTGGTTACCATACGGCTTTTTTAATAACTTCAGAGCAAAAGCCCAGGTTCAGTTACTGTGGTGACCTAATGATACCGAGGATAAATTAGAGTCAAGACTTCCTTCATATTGTGCCTCAACTTCTAAGGAATCTTAGAAGCTCAAAACAAGAATATCCAGATCTACATCTGCCTTATGTGCTTAAAAGACAAGCAGTGACTGAGCAGAATAGGCTTTGCCTTGTAGTTATTGACACTGCTGAGTCATGGAGAACTAATGCAGTTACAATAAAGTGACACAGCAAAATGAAACATAACTCACCAGATATGTCTGTTCATCTCCATGACCAAGTCTTCCACCTTGTCCATGTCCACAGGTAAACACCTGGCCTTTCTGTGACAGGAACACAGAGTGGAACTTACACAGCACCACCTACCGGGAGAAGGACAATTAACACATAATTATGATTTTCCATTGTTTCGTTTAGTTTTAACAAGCAATATTCTGAATGACCGGGTTGTACCGGGAAAGACTTAGAACTTTGACCTCACAGCTGAGGCTGTGATGCATCCCCCTCCATGATATTCAGCCAAGCTCTCTTGTAGCAACATTAAAAACGCTACACCAATAAAATGTCAGGGCACAAATGGAAAAGCAAACATCATTATTAATAAATTGTGCCCTCAAGCCTTCAATAGACCACAGAGATGTTTCCTGAAGAATCTCATTGATGTGGACTCTTACACACATGCATGCACATCAGTGTAGCTCATTTAATTAAAAGCATGTCATTTTGGAATTAATATTTAACCTCTAGCACCTGCTGGATTAGGTTAGGAAGACAAAGCCTACACTCAGTGTCGCCAGGTCATTGTGTGGTCATGATATCGGATCTGCCCGACCCACACCGATATTATGAAATTACTTTGCAGTTCAGGAATAAGAAAAAAACCTTCACAAAAGGTTTATTCTGTATGAAAAGGGACATAAAAACAACTAAAGCTTAATTATTTATTTAATTCACAAAAGGCAAAACTCATAGCTAATAATACTGGCTCCTGTTTAAGAGATTAGAATGGAGCTCAGAGAGCCATGTTTTACACAAGGTTACCCCAAACATCTCAAGTCAGAATACTTTTCTTTTCTATACTCACATTTCTAGAATATCTTTCCTGAGTTTTTAAACCAGCCTGGATTTTTGCAAGCAAAGTATTTAACTCGAAACACTTCCACAAATCCTGAAACAAGATAAGTTAAAAGATCGTTTCTGGTAAAGAGCCATTTCACTGCGTTATATGCATCTAGACCAGCTTCCAGCAGCTCCATTTCAAAATACATAACACCATTAAACCTGTCAAATCAGGCATGGATTAACCTACTGCACAATTTATTTTTTGTATTTTTGTAAAGTTTTTCACATTATCTGTGAGATGGAGATGGCGCTATGACAAGATATCTCCCTAAAAAGGACAAATAAAAGTTTAAAGTCTAAATTACGTGTTGTCCAAAGCACAATTTCTCAGCTTTGATGCCTTTATTTTAATTGCAAATACTTCAACAAATTGGCAGTTTAAGATATTTCTTTAGATTTTTTATAAAACACAGTGCAAGAATTAGATCTCTAGAAAGTAATGTAAAATGGTACTCTCTGGAATTGTACATTATCAGTAAGATCTTAGTAAATAATAAAAAAAAATTGTATACTGATAAAAAAAAAGCTTAGGACACACTATGAAATGTTCAGCCCAATCTCACCCATGATCCCAGTTGGGCGTAGACTATACCAGTCTGAAGCAGCGGTGGTCAGTCAGGACAGAAATCTGTTACCTTGTTAGGGTGTAAAGAGAGTCTGGAAGTGTTTGAGAGGCAACAGAACCGACCTCAGTCACAGTCAAGCGTTGGGATTTCTTTAAGTCAAATTTTACGCAGTCAGGAAGAATTAACTCATTAACGATCCAAATGCTGTTTGTTGAACACTAGAACCACTAAGGGGCAACTTTGATTCCTTGAGCATTTTCCTCCTTTCGGAAGTTTCTTAGATTTAGCCATTAGAGACTCACATTTTATTGACCTACAAAATAAATCTTTTACATTTTGGTTTACTGCTTAAATAAGTCGTTTATTTTGCCTCAACAGGTACAGTTATAAAGTGTTTGATCCAAAGGCTTCCAGTCATCACCACTCTTAGCAATACCGCCAAATCTTTTACATCTCTGCAAAGAAAGTTGTGCAGCTTAAAATGTAAAAAACTCAAACTTCAAATTTCTTTTTTCAAACTTATTCAGTTGTGGACACCAACAAAAGCAATCGCCATACGTTTCTAGCCTGTTAAAGACAGCATAGGAACCCTGGTACATTGAAAGTGTTTCCATGTAAACAGCCTGGTCAGCACGGCCTTACAGCTTCTGATTACAGTACGACTCAAATCTACCATGTCATAAACTAAGATCAGACAAGAGAAAACAGACCACACAACACATTTAAAATGTCATATTCAACTAGAGGATATGTCTGTGGTTTGCTAGCTATCTAAAAAAAGCATCACAACTTTCCAAAAATATTCTAGAGTTCCAGTTATTGCAAATTCAAGACAGCTATGAGTCAAGGGAAACAAAAACCTGCTGATGAACTCTAAGGAGAAGGTTATGTAATGCAGGACTCACAGGAGGGGAGTGGTTATCAGCTTTGCCTCAATTGCAACTTATCTCTGCAGCACAAGTGCCTTTTTTTATAAACACTGATGTAACATTTTTTGGCAATGTCTTGATAAATGAGGTGTTATAGAAGCCATTTTCAGTCCAGTCTGCAGGAAAAGATGACTCCATCTCTCCTGAGGGATGACACAACATGAGTGTGCCGTCTCCTTACCTGCTTGATGTAAACTCCAGTCCTGGCAAACACGTCCACAAGCTCAGGGTGCTGTCGGCTCTCCTGGTTGCCGTGGCCCAGACTAAAATTAGTATTGTTTCCCCACATGTACACTTCTGTTGGGTCTGCATTAAAAGAAAAACACTACGAGAAGAAGAGCCACAACACTGTCTCTACATGAGGGTTTATTAAACTATTAAAAAAGGAGTCAAAAGTGTGTATAGAAATTATTACACATTAGTTCCTTTAGACAGAAAGAGCAATTTATTGTTCAAAAATACAAAACCAGACTAAGTAGAAGGTCTGATTACCCCCCACCCTCACATAGGTTTCATCTTTCAGTTGTTCTTACCTGTACTTTTGAAGACAACATGTGCTGGTCTGTCTTTCATTGTCAGGTCCAGGACAGAGAGACCCTCCTTGTCATGAGCAGACAAAAGTCCACCATGCTGCACATGAACCAAAATTACCATGAACAAATTACCCTATTCACCTTTGTAGAACGTTGTCCAACAAAACTAATTTTGTGTGTTACAACATTATTGTGTGGATTCATTTCATTAGTTTTTTCACCTTGAGTTAACTTCATGTTTTATATTTTGTCCTTTTATCACCAACTTGTTGGTATTTTATGTGATAGTCCAGCACAAAGTATCGCAAAAATAAGAGGAGGAAAATCATACATGGTTGGCATTTCTTTCACAAATGAAGTTCTAAAGAGTCCGGCATGCATTTGTTCTCAGCACCTGAGTCAATGCTTTGCAGAACCACCTATTGCTGCATCTACAGCTGCAAGTCTTTCAGATATGTTTCTACCAGATATGCAAACCTGGAGACTGAACTATAATTTTTAAGTCTTACCACAGATTCCAAATTAGATTCATATCCAGACTTTGACTAGGCAATTCTAACAGGAATATGATTTAATCAATGATCTTTGTAGGTTTGGACTTAGATTTAGGGTTGCTGTCCTGCTGTAAGGTGAACTTTGGACCATTTCCTAGGTCTGTTGCATACTCTTAACAGGTTTTCTTCCAGGATTGCCCTTTATTTAGCTGCATCCAGCTTTTATCATCTTCACTGTTCTTGATAAAGAAAAGCATTTCCACAGAATGCTGCTGTCGGTTTAACTGTGTTAAACCAAACCATGGTTTAACTGTATTTAGAGGAGTGTTGAGTATAGCTGCTTGTCTGGTTAATCCTCTCCTTGCCCTGCCTACCATTTTAGCAGGACAGCAATAACTTGGTAGGTTTTCAGTCCAGTCATACTTTAATTTCATATAGCGCTTTGGAATCTCCAAACATTTTGAAAACCATGCATCATTTTCCTTTCACTAAAGAATGATTCACTACTTTGTGTTCACCCATCACATAAAATACATTGATGTTTATGGTTACAGCAATGCAAAACGTGAGGTACAGATACTTCTACAAGGAACTGCATGTATCCTTGCTTAAAAAACAAAACAAAAAAATCAGCACTGTTGTTAAGGATCAATTAAGACGTACCTTGACTAATGATACGAGACAGTCGATCTGTCCATAGAAGGCACTGCGGTGCAGGGCATTCCAGCCAGATTCTTTATCCTTCAACATCAGATCAGCCCCTTTAGTGTCCAGCAGCCACTCTAGCAGGGCCTTCTTTCCCAGAGAGGCCGCAAGGTGAAGGGCTGTGCGACCGAAGGCATCCCGCAAACTGGTTGCATTGTGGCAGTGTAAAGTCAGGAATGCCCGGAGCTTCCCTTCGGAGCCGCTAGTTAGGGCAGCAACAACCTGGTCTGCGTGTTGCTGGGACCGGCATTTTGGGGTGCAGTTTGGAGGTGCCAGACTCATCCTGGCCTCTTCAAAGTCCTCACTGAAGTCTGTTGCACTTCTGTCACAGAGTCCTTCTGACAGCCCACCACCCACAATTGTGAACAATCTCAAAAGTTTGTGGATGCGTTGTAACAAACCAAGAACACTGCGGCTTAATTTGTCCAGAGCAAAAAAAGCTCCTCGAGGAAAGTAAAGTATCCAGAAATGGTTGAGTTGGTTTGGAGTGCTAGAATTGTGCTTGTGTTGAGGTTCCACTGCACCCTAGCGACCCCAGAGACTTTTCCTGACTTGTCTCAGTCCACCATCTCGACCAAGTACTGAACACAGACTAAGCTGCTTGCAGCATATAACGGCATCATGAATTAAATAAATACAAAAATTAACATATGTTTGATACAAAATTGTACATCTCAAGATTTGCAAAAATAGTTTTTCTATCCAATCATTTACAAAAGGCAACAATTTCAAAAACCCTGACCTTCATGTACAGCAGTCCAACCATCCAACTTGAGGGGAAAGGCCACCTTCCCCCTCACAAACTCACGCTTTGGTTTTTAAAACTCCATAATTGTAGGATGTACCTGAGGAGAAGAATTAGGTTATTACAAAAATAGCATTTATTAATGCCACGTTGTGTGTGAGAACAACGTGTGCAGTAATGCTGCTTTTTTTTTTTTTTTGCTGCATCCTTAACACCAGTAAGTCTTTCTCGTAAGGCATTTAGTGTAGCAGAGTAAGATGCTAGAACATAATGGGTAGTAGGGATGTCAAAATGACTCAGGTAATAACAACTTGGACTTAAATATAAACTTTAAAAGTTTAGATCTGCTAAGTATGATGGGGAGTTATGTTAGCACAATTTCAGCATTATGTAACAGGCTAAATAAGCCGTCAATCATTAAGTTTAAGGTTTGCCATCTTGTCACGACTTCTAAATGTTCCTACACTAGATTCCACTTAAAGGAAACGCAACTTAAAAGTTACTTATTGAATATAAAATGAGAAATGTTTGCCGCAACCTAACTAGCTATCCACTCATTGCACAAGCTAACGTTTAGCTGTTAGCTTATATAGCTCAAAATGTTTCAGAATGTTGTCCAATTTAAAATGTAGAAGCAAACCCGACCACCATTCAGAAAAACACCCCTAAGGGTTTGTACTGTTCTCCTTGTTAACATTTATCATCTAATAGCACTGCTGCGTTAGCTTGCTTTAGGAGAACATTGCTAGCTAGCCTGAAGAGGCTACTGCGGTAAAAAAAAAAGAGTTAAAATTCGTCTTCTCTTACCTTCCGCTAGATGAAGAAAAAAGCGAATACTGAGAAAGTAACTTTAGCGACGTACATCCAGTGTGTCATAATTGCAAATTTAGATAAAACTTTAATGGCTTTTTATGTGTGGTTAATTTTGACAGGGCTTAAATCCTGCAGGTTAGGCAACAACGCCCACTTAATACCGAGACTTCTGATTGGTCTAAACGGATACACACTAATCTCTAATTGGTTCTTTTTTAGGGCACGTGAAGTACGTCAGGGATGCTGTTACTAGATGATGTCATATGACGTTTTTGTTTTTGATAATCTTGTGTATTCAAAATACGTCAAAAAATTAGATGAACTCTTCTAGACTTTTAAGAGGAATAGGGTTTATTTTCTAAAAAAAAAGACAGCTATGATGAATGATTACTGTAAAGGTGGACTTTATATAATAGATTTCACTACAGTAAAGAACTCTTCCAAAGTTAACTTGCTAAAATTGTTTTCTTCTCTCTTCATTGCAGTTTGTTTTTTCCTAGAAAGTGACCTTGATTTTCCTTTAGTGTTTGAGTGTAATCTTATGATTACCCTTTAAAAGGTGACTTTATTTAAGAAAAAAATGCTGTAGATTGTTAGGAATGACCTTTATTAATATGACTCATAGCTGTTTTTTCCCATTTATACCATAGTGATATAAAATATAAGTTCTAATGTTTCCCTTTTGTTAGAATAGGATAAGAATGCTCATTGGCACACATTACAAGGATAAATGGCCCAAGGGTTGTCATGAATGACCTGTGGCTGGGGCACTGGGGTAGATAGTGGAGCAGCCGGTATTACTGGTTTTTATTAGAAAGCCACAAAAAACTTAGATTAAGTATGGATACCCGCTACTACACAACCTAACAGATAGACACCACATAGTCTACTGATAATCACTGAGGGAGGACACATCCATTCCATTGCAGTGCCAGATATAAAAACTACAGGGGTTGGACAATGAAACTGAAACACCTGTCATTTTAGTGTGGGAAGTTTCATGGCTAAACTGGACCAGCCTGGTAGCCAGTCTTCATTGATTGCACATTGCACCAGTAAGAGCAGAGTGTGAAGGTTCAATTAGCAAGGTAAGAGCACACTTTTGCTCAAAATATTGAAATGCACACAACATTATGGGTGACATACCAGAGTTCAAAAGAGGACAAATTGTTGGTGCACGTCTTGCTGGCGCATCTGTGACCAAGACAGCAAGTCTTTGTGATGTATCAAGAGCCACGGTATCCAGGGTAATGTCAGCATACCACCAAGAAGGACCAACCACATCCAACAGGATTAACTGTGGACGCAAGAGGAAGCTGTCTGAAAGGGATGTTCGGGTGCTAACCCGGATTGTATCCAAAAAACATAAAACCACGGCTGCCCAAATCATGGCAAAATTAAATGTGCACCTCAACTCTCCTGTTTCCACCAGAACTGTCCATCAGGAGCTCCACAGGGTCAATATACACGGCCGGGCTGCTATAGCCAAACCTTTGGTCACTCATGCCAATGCCAAACGTCGATTTCAATGGTGCAAGGAGCGCAAATCTTGGGATGTGGACAATGTGAAACATGTATTGTTCTCTGATGAGTCCACCTTTACTGTTTTTCCCACATCCGGGAGAGTTACGGTGTGGAGAAGCTCCAAAGAAGCGTACCACCCAGACTGTTGCATGCCCAGAGTGAAGCATGGAGGTGGATCAGTGATGGTTTGGGCTGCCATATCATGGCATTCCCTTGGCCCAATACTTGTGCTAGATGGGCGCATCACTGCCAAGGACTACCGAACCATACATGAGGACCATGTGCATCCAATGGTTCAAACATTGTATCCTGAAGGCAGTGCCGTGTATCAGGATGACAATGCACCAATACACACAGCAAGACTGGTGAAAGATTGGTTTGATGAACATAAAAGTGAAGTTGAACATCTCCCATGGCCTGCACAGTCACCAGATCTAAATATTATTGAGCCACTTTGGGGTGTTTTGGAGGAGCAAGTCAGGAAACGTTTTCCTCCACCAGTATCACGTAGTGACCTGGCCACTATCCAGCAAGAAGAATGGCTTAAAATCCCTCTGACCACTGTGCAGGACTTGTATATGTCATTCCCAAGACGAATTGACGCTGTATTGGCCCCAAAAGGAGGCCCTACACCATACTAATAAATTATTGTGGTCTAAAACCAGGTGTTTCAGTTTCATTGTCCAACCCCTGTATATGTGACCTTCTATCGAGGCTCTTCATCATGCTCTAACAGACGGCGACGGTCTGAGATGGGAGCCTCAGCTCTGATCTCTGTAATCATTCCTCTGCCTTAATTTAGATTAAAGGGGTTAAAAGTTAAAAACTGTTTGAGGGTCGTTCGTTTAAGAGTATATGGATAGAGTGTGTTATCGCTTCATGGGGACCAATGACCGGAGGAGCTTCGAGGCCTCTGACCGCCAACAGGGTGCGGTAACTCGGACAGCATGCATGATCAATCAGTTATAAACACAAGTTGGTTATAAACACAACTTTCGCCCACATAGGTGTTTTATATGAAATAACATATAAAGATGTACAGGTCCTTCTCAAAATATTAGCATATTGTGATAAAGTTCATTATTTTCCATAATGTCATGATGAAAATTTAACATTCATATAGTTTAGATTCATTGCACAATAACTGAAATATTTCAGGTCTTTTATTGTCTTAATACGGATGATTTTGGCATACAGCTCATGAAAACCCAAAATTCCTATCTCACAAAATTAGCATATTTCATCCGACCAATAAAAGAAAAGTGTTTTTAATACAAAAAACGTCAACCTTCAAATAATCATGTAAAGTTATGCACTCATTACTTGGTCGGGAATCCTTTGGCAGAAATGACTGCTTCAATGCGGTGTGGCATGGAGGCAATCAGCCTGTGGCACTGCTGAGGTCTTATGGAGGCCCAGGATGCTTCGATAGCGGCCTTTAGCTCATCCAGAGTGTTGGGTCTTGAGTCTCTCAACGTTCTCTTCACAATATCCCACAGATTCTCGATGGGGTTCAGGTCAGGAGAGTTGGCAGGCCAATTGAGCACAGTGATACCATGGTCAGTAAACCATTTACCAGTGGTTTTGGCACTGTGAGCAGGTGCCAGGTCGTGCTGAAAAATGAAATCTTCATCTCCATAAAGTTTTTCAGTAGATGGAAGCATGAAGTGCTCCAAAATCTCCTGATAGCTAGCTGCATTGACCCTGCCCTTGATAAACCACAGTGGACCAACACCAGCAGCTGACACGGCACCCCAGACCATCACTGACTGTGGGTACTTGACACTGGACTTCTGGCATTTTGGTATTTCCTTCTCCCCAGTCTTCCTCCAGACTCTGGCACGTTGACTTCCGAATGACATGCAGAATTTGCTTTCATCCGAAAAAAGTACTTTGGACCACTGAGCAACAGTCCAGTGCTGCTTCTCTGTAGCCCAGGTCAGGCGCTTCTGCCGCTGTTTCTGGTTCAAAAGTGGCTTGACCTGGGGAATGCGGAACCTGTAGCCCATTTCCTGCACACGCCTGTGCACGGTGGCTCTGGATGTTTCTACTCCAGACGCAGTCCACTGCTTCCGCAGGTCCCCCAAGGTCTGGAATCGGCCCTTCTCCACAATCTTCCTCAGTGTCCTGTCACCTCTTCTTGTTGTGCAGCGTTTTCTGCCACACTTTTTCCTTCCCACAGACTTCCCACTGAGGTGCCTTGATACAGCACTCTGGGAACAGCCTATTCGTTCAGAAATTTCTTTCTGTGTCTTACCCTCTTGCTTGAGGGTGTCAATAGTGGCCTTCTGGACAGCAGTCAGGTCGGCAGTCTTACCCATGATTGGGGTTTTGAGTGATGAACCAGGCTGGGAGTTTTAAAGGCCTCAGGAATCTTTTGCAGGTGTTTAGAGTTAACTCGTTGATTCAGATGATTAGGTTCATAGCTCGTTTAGAGACCCTTTTAATGATATGCTAATTTTGTGAGATAGGAATTTTGGGTTTTCATGAGCTGTATGCCAAAATCATCCGTATTAAGACAATAAAATACCTGAAATATTTCAGTTAGTGTGCAATGAATCTAAAATATATGAATGTTAAATTTTCATCATGACATTATGGAAAATAATGAACTTTATCACAATATGCTAATATTTTGAGAAGGACCTGTATGTCAGTAAATTGGAATATCACCAAACAGGTAATTTATTTCAGCAGTTTGAGTGAGTTAATTCGCAGCTTGAAATTCAGAAAGGTGTTAAGTATATATAATTGTTACTTTTAATGGTTAATGCTTAAAGCTAAAAAAAAAAAAAAGAATTCTCTTAAAATTAGATTATTGCATAAAGCAAATAAAAAAAATGAACTGAGCAATGTTATCACCATGGAATGTCTACACAATCATGGAGAAGACTGCAGTCACAAAAGATCATCGCTAAAGAAGTTAGAGGTTTTCCTTAATTCTGTGTGTATATATTCGCATAACACCTCTCCCCAATTTGTCTTTTCTTTTATCCAAGTATATAAACGGAAAGTTAAGTAGAAGGAAAAATGTATGGATAAAGATGGTAGACAAAGGTGCAGAAGGCTCAGGGATAACTGCGAAAAAAGACTGGATTGTTGCTGACAGATCCAAAGATTCAGTTTAATATCCTATTCAAATTATTTATCCCTAAATCAGAAGCAACCTTTTATCAAGAATTCATTTGCCACTAAAATGTCCTGTAAGCCCAAAGCAGAATACCATTGTTTTATGCTGTTTCATCAGGAATTAATATGCTTCTTTAAGAGGCCTGTTTTTCATGTTCTGTTGCTTTGTCTACATTCACCACATATTCAGCCAGATTCAGCCCATTTTAGCTTTTTAATCCATCTATCACGGTCTGTGGCTGTAGAGGACCAAAATGCAGACAAGCACAGGGCAGCAGCATGATGAGAGCAAGCTTCTTTCTTTAATCAAAAGGTTTCTTAAATCTTTACATTAATTTTCCCATAAGGAAACATAAAGCCAGCAGAAAACACAAGAGGGTAGTGAACAGGAGGAACCACCTCCTGCCACAGGAGAAAACAATGAGCTTTTAAACTGAGGTGTGGAACAAAGGAATGAGAGGCAGGCAGTCAGCAGGGATTGGAGTCAGGTGTGGACCGGGTATGTAGGGAGGCTGAGGAACAGGTGAAACTGATTACATAACTAAACCATGGGGGAAGGGATTAAATATCAAACCCAGGGAAACAGATGTAAGAAAACTATAACAACCTACGATACAGAAATCTGGAAAATAAGAACTAACAAAGTAACCTGAAGACATAGAGGAAAACCTAACTGAAAAGTAAACAATCCCAAACAGCTAATGATTGTGAAATAAAGCACACACATGAATACAAGAATTTAGGAATAAATAATAAAAATAAAATCAAAACCCCACAGAACAAAAGCACAAACCAGAACCCAAAATTGCAGATCCTGACACCACCACCTGAAAATGGAAAGAAGAGGATCAATCAGACAAGCAGCCAAGATGCTAAAGGTAATTGTGGGGGAGTTGCAGAGATCCACAGCAGAGGTGTAAGAATTTGGTAAAGCTACAACTATTAGTCATGCTCTCCAGAAATCTCACCTTCAAAGAAAAACTATGTTTAAAGACAGGCACAGTTTCAGCTTTGCCACAGGTCATGTAGGGTACACAGCAAACCTGGAATAAGTGACTGCTGTCTGGTGAGACTTGGACTTTATGCAAAACTGTAATTATTAATGCAAATGATCTAATGTTAAACATGGAGGTGGCATAATCATGGGGATGCCTTTCATTAGCAGGGACAGATATGCTGATCAGAGGTAATGGGAAGATGGATGGAGCTAAATACAGAGCCATCCTAGGCGATTTAGCTTCTCCCAACCAGGACAGCCACAGCTACCATGGAATGGTTTAAATCAAAGCCTATTCATGTGTTAGAATGGCCCACTTTAAACCCAGACCTAAATACAATTGAGGATCTGTGGCAAGGCTTGAAAATAGATGTTTACAGACATGCTCTATCCAAACTGAATGAGTTTGAACTAATTTGCAGTGAAGAAAAACTGCAGTTTCCAGTTTTAGTCTCTAACTTTGCAGGGTTGGTAGAGGTTTGCAGTTGTGCTTGGAGCAAAAGGTGGTTGTACAAAGTATGAATTATTAGAGCTAAACACAAATATACATTACACCTTTAAGAATTTTATTTGTAGAAACAAATGTTGAAACCATATATTGTGTTGGTCTATGACATAAAAATCACAAGAAAATATAATAAAGTTTGTGGATGGAACGTGACAATATGTGAAAAAGTTAAAGGGGTATGTAAGTCTTACCTCCCTTATTCCTTTGCTTGCTTCTTTTTCTTATTTCTCACCTGTTTTCATTTGTATAAAATATTTTTGTAAGAATTTTATTAAAACAATCCTATATACCGTCATTTGGAAAATGTTATTAAATTTAAGATATAGTGATGCTGCAGTGGGTACACCTTACTGTTAATTATCCGTAGAAGAATGCATTACCGTGTTTCATTTGGAATTAGTTTTTGTGCTTACAATATAAAGGGGTTGGACAATGAAACTTAAACACCTGGTTTTAGACCACAATAATTTATTAGTATGGTGTAGGGCCTCCTTTTGCGGCCAATACAGCGTCAATTCGTCTTGGGAATGACATATACAAGTCCTGCACAGTGGTCAGAGGGATTTTAAGCCATTCTTCTTGCAGGATAGTGGCCAGGTTATTACGTGATACTGGTGGAGGAAAACGTTTCCTGACTCGCTCCTCCAAAACACCCCAAAGTGGCTCAATAATATTTAGATGTGGTGACTGTGCAGGCCATGGGAGATGTTCAACTTCACTTTCATGTTCATCAAACCAATCTTTCACCAGTCTTGCTGTGTGTATTGGTGCATTGTCATCCTGATACACGGCACCGCCTTCAGGATACATTGTTTGAACCATTGGATGCACATAGTCCTCAAGAATGGTTCAGTAGTCTTTGGCAGTGATGCGCCCATCTAGCACAAGTATTGGGCCAAGGGAATGCCATGATATGGCAGCCCAAACCATCACTGATCCACCCCCATGCTTCACTCTGGGTATGCAACAGTCTGGGTGGTACGCTTCTTTGGGGCTTCTCCACACCGTAACTCTCTTGGATGTGGGGAAAACAGTAAAGGTGGACTCATCAGAGAACAATACATGTTTCACATTGTCCACACCCGAATATTTGCGCTCCTTGCACCATTGAAACCGACGTTTGGCATTGGCATGAGTGACCAAAGGTTTGGCTATAGCAGCCATGTATATTGACCCTGTGGAGCTCCCGACGGACAGTTCTGGTGGAAACAGGAGAATTGAGGTGCACATTTAATTCTGCCATGATTTGGGCAGCCGTGGTTTTATGTTTTTTGGATACAATCCGGGTCAGCACCCGAACATCCCTTTCAGACAGCTTCCTCTTGCGTCCACAGTTAATCCTGTTGGATGTGGTTGGTCCTTCTTGGTGGTATGCTGACATTACCCTGGATACCGTGGCTCTTGATACATCACAAAGACTTGCTGTCTTGGTCACAGATGCGCCAGCAAGACGTGCACCAACAATTTGTCCTCTTTTGAACTCTGGTATGTCACCCATAATGTTGTGTGCATTTCAATATTTTGAGCAAAACTATGCTCTTACCTTGCTAATTGAACCTTCACACTCTGCTCTTACTGGTGCAATATGCAATCAATGAAGACTGGCTACCAGGCTTGTCCAATTTAGCCATGAAACTTCCCACACTAAAATGAATGGTGTTTCAGTTTCATTGTCCAACCCCCGTGCAACGCCTGTTGAAGTATGTGCTTTTAAAGTACAGGATGATTTTTTGTTTTTTGAAAAGAGAAATCCTTCGAGCACGCCTGCCTTAGTGTAAACAGGAGATGTGAGTGTCATCATTTAAGCTATGCAGGCCAACAGACGTTGACCAGGATATCAGTTTCAGCCACAACCCAGGTGTGATGGAATTACTCAGATGGTTGTCCGATTGACCCACAGCTAAGAATACGAGAGGGACCAGACAGAGGTAAAAAGCTAGGGTTACACAACATGGATCAACATCAGGGGCTTCCAAATTTGACATATGGAGGAGCAGGCCTTCCTTCAGCATTCAAGCACAGATCCATCCACAGTTTGTTTCTTCTTAGTGGTATAATCCTGCATAATCCAACGGACATTTATTCCAAAATGCATGCAGGCTTTTTACAGGGAATATCTGTAACAAATAGGTACTGTTTTTAAGAGTGTTTGCTGAAATATTGTCATTGGGCCAGTACTGCAAAGAGTAGGGCTGAAGTTTATATTTTCAGTAAACATTGCTTGTCAACATTCAGCTATATCAATAATAATCTCTCTTATAACATTTTTAAGTATGAACGGGTTCATCAAACTGTTCTATAGGTACCTTTGTTGGTACCTGAATTGCCTTTAGTGGTACTGGCAAGACATTTTGGCATCAATCCTTTGCAAAGTGAATACACATGAATGAACAGTGATGTAACACTAATAGGCACCAACAGATACAAGGCTGAGTTGCTCAAGCAGCTAAGAACTTCCAGTACAAAATGGAGCAGATGACAGTGACCCAGGAACAAGTGCTGGTGACTACTTGTGCTCCATATGTTCCATTTATCTACTGAAATTTGAACTTGGATCTGGGAAAGACATTAAATCCAATTTAATCATGTTCTAGTTTCAAGTCTGAAAACCAGTGGGATTTGCTGATTGATATGTTAACCAGGATAACTAGTGTTAACAAAATTAGCTGAAAATAAAGTTTCTCTTTCAAGGAATCTATTAACTTATGATTGTGTAAAAGATTTAATCAGATCCAAATTATCAGAAGTGCAAATAAAAAAAATCTAATGGCAGCTATCACTAAGTTTCACATAGAAGTAAGCCATGTTGGATGTAAAAGTCAGGTTGGTGAGAAACCTTTGACTTTTCCTTTGACCACTCAAGACTGTGGAGATGATGGTGGACTTTTGGAGAACACCACCCCAACATACCCCCCTTACTATCCTCAACAACACTGTGTCTGCTGTGGACCACTTCCGGTTCCTAGGAACCACCATTTCTCGAAACCTGAGATGGTCCTCACACATAGACAATGTTCAGAAGAAGGCCCAGCAGAGACTGTACTTCCTGAAGTACAACCTTCCACAGGAGCTACTGGTCATCTTCTACACTGCCATAATTCAGTCTTTCCTGTCTTCGTCCACTTCAGTGTGGTTTGGCTCATCCACAAAACAGGACCGGTCCAGATTGCAATGAACAATCAGGTCTGCAGAGAGAATAATCAGGGCTGACCTTCTCTCCATCCAGGACTTGTACAGGTCTAGGCCCAGGTAAAAGGCAGCTAAAATCTCTGAAGACCTCACACACCCTGCACATAAACTGTTTAGGCTTTTACCTTCAGGTTGGCGCTACAGGGCGCTGCCTACTAAAACCAACTGCCACAGAGACAGTTTCTTCCCACAGGCTGTTTCTCTGATGAACACCTGACAGTCAGAGTTCAAGAACAACACCGTGCATACTTGGACTGATCTCACATATTCTGTGAGGTCAGTCCAAGTATGCATGGTGTTCTCACTATATTCTGTTGTAAATTCAATTGTGTATGTTTGTACATTTAAAAATATATTCTTTATTATTGAGAGAAAAGTGTACAGGAGTCAAATTCCTTGTTTGTCTGTACAAACTTGACAATAAAGTTGATTCTGATTCTGATTAAAATGACACATTCCGGTAATTTCTGATGATTATTTCAAACTTGAAACTCTTCTAATGTACAAAATGATTAAAGCACCTCCTGAGACAGGTAGCTCTGGTGGCACTTAAACTGGGTTTATAGTTACTCAGAATAATTATTGGCATTAATTATTTGCAAATAAAATGACTTAATTTTGATGTAGCATTAATAAGCACCAACACCTAAAAGTTGAGTTGCTCAATTGATCTTAGCATCAAACAGAAGAGAAGGAGAAGAAGAGTGGAAAAAACTGAGAACTCACAAAGTGAAGTGAATAACAGTGAACCAGGAACCAGTGCTGGTGGCTGCTAATGCTATGATCCATTTACCTCTGACAACAGTTCTTGAATTTGGGAATGACCTCAACTGCAATTTAACTGTTTTCCGGTTGCAAGTTTGAAAACCAGTGGGATTTGGCTGTTGGTATGGTAAGTAATCCGTCTTACTACTGTTAGTTAAACACACCAATAAGAAATGTATTACTTTGTATTTTCTACTTTCAAAACTGTAACAATATACTTACTATATTATATTATTCACTTTACTATGTGTGAGAAAGATTTAGGAAGAGTCAAAATAAGCTGTTTTTTTTACAGCAAGTCTTAGTTTAAAAACCCAACGCAGGCCTCTAATCTGAAATCAACTCAGGGCTTGATTGGGTTAGTAAAATATTCCATCCTTGTTTGTTTTAACCCAGCAGTTTTTACAGTGTACCCCACCCCCCACCCCCCACCCCCCAACCCAGCATCTACAGCCCAGAGCCCGAGAGGAAACCCAAGATTAACCGATTCAAATAAACATCATACGAAAACTCAAAAGTGACAATACCAGTGAATCAGATGATAAATGTTTTCTTAACAGCCCTTTGGCTTCTTGCTTCCTTCAGGGGGGTCTTTGGGTTTATTAAAATGGTTTTCCGTTTAGCTCTGTTTCTGCCCCGTTTAACCTGAATGGTTTTACAGAGGCGATATGAGGGGATATGTGTCGGTTGTAGAAGGAAGACTCGTTAGAATATAGCTACTTATTTGGGTGTTAGAGCTGAATAAAGCTCCCGTTCCCCCCCTCCTGTCGTTGAGTAATGGTACATTCCCTCCTTGTGATCTAGTGCTCGCTCCTGCTGCTGGGCGGTCAGAAGGGTGGGAGTACGCATGAGAGATAGAGGAGACTTATGTGACTCCTCTGTCTGGAAGAAGGGTGGCTTTGTCTGGAAACCAGCTGCCAGAGTGAGTTTTAGGACCGTTTTTCATTCTGCGTTTGATTTGTTTTGACACCCCCACCCCCTCATCCCTTGAGCCTGGAGGATTCTCACGCAGCTTTAAACAATAAAAGCAGATGTCTCAGAAAACACTCGAAAAGGAGAGAAGGAGTTTTGCGCGTTTCATGAAAATGTAGACTTTTCTTATAAAAGTTTTTTTTTTTTTCCGGTTTTTCCAGTTATATGGAGGCGTTACTGGAAGCTGCTTTTAATCGGATTGAGGAGGAAAACTCCGCTAAAGAACTTTGTTCCAAGCGGGAAGACAAGGCGGTGACTTGTTGAAAAGCATTTTTTTCTCCTGCGCGCACTGATTTGTGAGCCTCTCAACATGCGCCCGCACCAGGACCCAGGGAGACCTCACAAGTCCGGTATGACGAGCCTGCTTCTCCTCCTCATGCTCGCCTTGTCCTGCCGCTGCTGTCCGGACAAATGCATGTGCTCCTTAGGAACTGTAAAATGCCAAAACCTGGACTTGGATGCGATTCCACATTCCTTACCGGCCAATACCAAATCCCTGTTCGTCACAGGAAACAACATCTTCCAAATAAGCAAGGCCTCTTTCCCAACCCGTCTGGAAAACCTAACAGATCTTTATCTGAGTGGTAATGGGATGGAGCATGTGGACACAGGGGCATTTAAAAACTTGCCAAACCTCGCACTGCTGGACCTGAGTAACAACAGAATGAAGAATTTTAGTGACCAAGCTTTCCCTGACGATAATAAACTTAAGTTCCTAAACCTCAGCAGTTCTTTTCACAATCATTCCTTCACAGACACAGTCCTTGATTTTTTTCTCCATGCAAAGCTCCTGCAGCTCACGTCCCTGGATCTGTCTAACAACAACCTGATCATTCTGCCAGATAACATCTTCACAGGCCTCTCCAGTCTGGGCACCCTCAACCTCCGTAACAGCTCCCTCATCACAATCCAGAACGGGACCCTGCCACTGCTGTATGACCTCGACCTGAGGGACAACGACTTCAAGGATTTGCCGCCCACCATGATGGCAGAGTTTAGCCTCAACCCCAGCCTCCACATCCAGCTGGTGGGGAACCCCTGGCGCTGCAACTGCTTCATAGACGACCTGCTGGTGTGGCTGAAGAACTCCACCCAGGTGACAGACTCGCACAACCTGACCTGCGCAGATCCTGAGGCCATGAAGCACCAGCCCCTTCTGCAGGTGCAGCCGTCCCAGCTGAAGTGTTTGAGCGACATGGAGGGGGTCCTGGAAACATCGTACGTTTTCCTCGGGCTGGTGCTGGCCCTAATCGGCGTCATATTCCTGCTGGTGCTCTACTTGAACAGAAAAGGCATCAAGCGATGGATGTACAACATCCGGGATGCCTGCAGGGACCACTTGGAGGGGTACCATTATCGGTATGAGATAAACTCTGACCCGCGTTTGGCCAACCTGAGCATCAACTCGGACGTGTGAGGGAGGACAAATATGGGGAGAGGGGCACTGTCATTGACTCTGCAATAATGCATTAAATGCCTTTATGCTGTTAAACTTTGCATGAAAGTCTTCCTTCTTTTCCCCCAAAACCCCACAATGATGCCATTCAGATGCTGCCTCTGTTAACGCTTCTGATCGACCCCTTTTGCAGCCTCTGCTGCATGTCCAGCACAAATATTTGGCAGCTGTCATGCCTACTGCGTTTTCCTCTCCATTACATTGCATGGACGATGAATCGAGGCAATTTTGTAAAATAAATCTCTGCACATTGTATTTTTACTTACCTTTTAAGGATAACTGAAAGGTGTGCTGCAACTACTACATGTTATTTGCATCCTTTACAATATGACTCTGCGAAAGAGAAATGTCATACTGCTTGAGTTTGTTCTTTTTTAGTATGTAAAGATGTGACATGCAGTACAGACTATTCCTTTTGGACTGATTATAAAACAGATAGCATGCTGTTTGAATTTAGTAGACTTATGTGATGGCTCATTACTTCTGTAAGGATATTTAGCTAAATAAAAAGCATCTGGATTGCTGGTATGTGTGTAAAATGAAGGTCTTTAATCAGAAGCCTGAAAAGAATGTGATCTGCAGGCTTTGAAGGAGGAGTTTTTTGGGGAGGGGGGATCATGCTCATTCCTGAGGCACGAATCACATGCCGAGCGTTGAATCTTACTTCTGCAAACTGTCAACAACGGGTAAAATGTGTGACACTTTCATCTCCACGGTAACAGTTTTAGGTGCAAATTTTCATTAACGAACAAGTTGCAGCATCCCTGAGTTGTAGTCGAAACTGTCAGCCTGAACAGAGGACCTTCTCTCTGGAGGATTTAAATGAGCTTCTACCTGGATGTACATAGGTGATGAAAGTAGCCAGCTGTTCCCTCCCGTTCAATTTGCTTCCTGTAGCGAGAATCACAAAAAAAAATCTTTGCTTTCAGCAAATCCCTCCGGAATAATATATATAATATCCGAGCTGCTGCCAGTTTGCACATTTTACAGAAATCTGATTTTAGTGATTAATTGTCGGTGTGTACTTTCAATATGCTTGGTTACAGAAAAGAGGTGTGTGGCATTCTGTGGCACATGCAAATGAAGGCAAAACTGAAGACAAGGTTCTCGAGTGGCTCACAGTGGTAATAATAAAATCAGCTCAAGCCACTTGGCTTTTCGTGTCACACTGTTTTAGGGGAATGAGCTTGTGTGAGAAAGAAAAAAAGTGTCTCCTATTCGCGTTTCTACCCAACTGTCAAGAGCCCGTTTCATGCTGCCCAGTGTAGTGGGGATTAATAATTCATGTGTGGTATTCCTTTGAAGGGTAGGCCATGCATGTTGCTCTCTAGAAGTCCTAATTAATGATGTTTGTTGTTTCTCCGCACAGGAAGGACTGTGAACTTCCTTGGCCTTTTTGCATAGGGCATGAACATAATAATTGCCGTCCTCCCCTCTTCCTTTTTCTCTCTGTCATAAACCCACAGCGTCTTCTGCAACTGGCCTCACACTGCCTGCAGCTGCATGTAATATGCCTTGCAACTGGGCAGCCCAGATTTCCCTACTCTGTTGGCAACATCTGTGTCTGCCGGCAACACAATCTGGCATCATTTGTACCTCAGTGTGCTTTTACAGTTATACAATGTAAGTTTTATTTTAAGTTTTTACAGTTTTCCAATTTGTCTGACCAGGGGCAGCCCAAGATTATATGAAGCCTCAAGCTAAATTTGATTTGAGGGCCCCACTACCAGTTCAGCCCATCGCATACCAGCCGCTCTAATGCCAATAATACCTTTTTAAATTGTCCAAACCAAAATTGTCACAGAATGTGATTTTCTTGACCTTAATAGCAGAAAATAAACCATGGAGTTGAAGTTGCTCTGACGTGTTAGCCTTGTACTTAAACCATGATGTGTCAGTTTAATATTTGCTTTAGTTAAATATGTCATTAAATTATGGAGATAAATAGTCTCAAATCTTACTGGTAATTTAAATAAATTGTATAATATCCTACATGTTTGTATTACACTGTATTCCTATTTGTTTTGGTTCTGATTCTTATTTTGGCACAGTGACTCTCAATATGAGAGATTAAATTCTATCATCTGTGACTTCCTACTGGTAGATCATACTTATTGAAATCACCAAATTAAATTGTCAGTTGTTAAATACAAATATCACCTTGGTGGTTACAAATTAATACATGATCCACATGATTTTCAGTTTTTACAAAATCTTAGTGAAATAAAATTTGTTTTAGAACAAAGAATAGTACTCTTTCTCGCAAAAAAAGAAACATATCACTGTGCCCTCAGGCAAGGCACCTAACACTAAGTTGCTTAACGACATGTATGCTTTGGTTGGTTTGACATAAGTTCAGTCAGTCTACTTTCTATTCATAAACCTTCAAAATGAATTCGAAAGAAATCTCATTCTTTATAAAAGTAGCTACAAATAAACATTTTTGAGATCCACATGCTGTGTGAAAAGTCAAGTGCTGTAATGGGGCCCCCCGCCAGCCTAGTGGTGCTAACCAGCAGCTTAGTTGGCTTTGTCTTGGGCCGGCTCTGTGATTCCCACAATAGAAAGAGAAGGGCTTTCTGCGCGGTGACACTTTGTGGGCTTTTTAACAAAAACGTTATCGCACCTTCAGTTTAACACTAACAGATGGTTCACTTGGGGATGAGCGAGGGAAGTGGCCTTTATTTGTCTCCACCTTCCTCGCGCCCTTGTACAGCTCTGATGGTTAATTTGAGCAGTTAAAGAATCCCAAGACAAAGGGCGGTTATAGTTACATGGTTACGCTGGTTCCCTCATTATGGATTTTTAATTGTAGCAGGAACATTATGAAAATATATGGCCCACTTCACATGCTCACATTATTCCCCAAAGGGAGGCCTCCTTACCTCTTAGTCCTAGGAGGGACAGAAAGGTGCAGGCTGCTCTCAGCCGAATGTTTCCACAGAGACAGGCAGCAAGGAGGCCTTCTCTTCATGACCTGTCCTGCACATTCATATTAACAAGTGATTTTCCTCCAGCCACGCCTCGAGCCACGCTCGGCAGAGCAGGTATAATTACAGAGAGAAAAAAAAGAGGCGAGAAAATGAATGGCTGAGGGGATGAGAGGTGGTGCTGGTGGGGGATGCGGGGGGATTAATAAATGGGCGCCAGGAGAGCTCTCTGTTTTTCTGACTCGATCTGCCGACTCTTTCTGCCCCTCTAAACATGAGTCCCCAAACAGCTTGGATGTCTAAATAGCCACGCTATAGTTGAGTCATGATGTCAGCTGAGGTCCAGAACAGAAGGTCGAGGGTTTCAGTCAGCTCCTCAGCTGTTGGGGTCAGCGCCTAATAAAGGCTAAAGATTTTCAGACAGGAGCAGGACTGAAATCGATTTTGGTTGGTACACAGACAGATACTGGAATATGTGGGACTCTGTCAGTCTTTAACTCTATTTGTCGCCTCTTGTCTTAACACTCATTATAACTTCATGATGAAATCTTTTCAGATGGATGTGTGTGGTGGTTTTCTTTCTTCAGAGCACATGTAGATGAATACCACTTATGTCCAGAATGATTGATCAGTAGAAAACAATTAAAATGCCTTTACCTGAAATAAATCTAAATATAGTGACATGCTTGTGTCGGTATGAGATCATGGTACAATAACCTTCTGTAAAACTAACTATTAATTAACTAGTAACTAACTATTGTTTTATATAAATGAAATTTGCACTTCAATTTAAAAAAATGTGCAACGTGATGCAATGGCTTTTTAGGAAAATAACAGCAATTATTTGTTTTTAAGCAGTTAACTTGAATTTATGTAATACTGTTCACAGAACTGCATCATGAAAACAGCATAAAGATAAAAACATGATGAAAAAGACAGAAACTAAAGTTGTACAGATAATTTCAAACAAATATACAATAATATTTATAAAGATCTTAAGGAAATGCATGTTTGCATAAGAATGTCTTCACTGTTATCACTTCTGTTATATAGAGAATATACAATAATAATTAGTTCTAAAAATTCATTCATTCATCTTCAATACTGCTTATTCCACAGTGGGTCATGGGGGGGCTGGTGCCTATCTCCAGCAGTCTATGGGCGAGAGGCAGGGTACACGCTGGACAGGTCGCCAATCCTTTGCAGGGCAACACAGAGACATACAGGACAACAACCACACTCATTCGCACCTAAGGGCAATTTAGAGAGACCAATTAACCTAACGGTCATGTTTTTGGACTGTGGGAGGAAGCCGGAGTACCCGGTGAGAACCCACGCATGCTCGGGGAGAACATGCAAACTCCATGCAGAAAGACCCCCGGCCAGGAGAACCCATAGTTCTAAAAATGTTATCCATAATTGTTATTTCAATTTTCATATAGACTTGAGCATAAATATAGCTTAAAATCTTACTTAGTTTAATATTAGTGTAGTTATTATTATTTCTTTATAGAGTAAAACAAGAATAACAGGCTGATAATGGCTAGTTGATTGGTCAGGCTATCTGCTGCAGCTGAGCCTCCAGTCAGCTGCTTAACCAACACGCTACTGGTAGCTGGCTTGCCGCTGTTTGAAGATGGCAGTGTTACCTTAGTAAGAGCGTTGGGTGGCGCTCTTCTAGTTTCCACACCATGACATCTGTCTGCGTTATTCACAGCTGAAAATATCACCAAACAGACACATTCGTTTTGTCTTGTAGGTGCAGTGTATTAGTCTTCTTTCAGCCAGCCAGCAGCAGCAAGCAGCAACAAATGGGGAGTGGCACTGCTGAGTCACTCTGGCATCACACTAAAAGGACATGAAATAATAAAAACATTAAACCTTAAATCTTATAAGTTTTAAACTAAATCTTTTCAAAATCTTAGTACCGGTACCTACCTCATCTCCATGTAACAATAAAGAAAATCCCATCTATAGAAGTAAACACCTGGCAATGAAAAGCTTCTGTATTAGCAGTAGCAACATGTGTGGCTAAGTGTTCTGGGTGGATGAATATGACTGATCATTTTCTTTAGATTATTTGCATTAAAGCATGAGTCTGTTCGCTGCTTCATATAGAAGTCATAATGTTTCAGACTACCCACAAATTTCCTGTGGGATTAAGATCAGGGCTTTAAGATTACATTCAAAAACATTTACTTTGTTGTCCTTGTGCTGCTTTGTAACTTATTTGGCGTATGCTTCAGGTCATTGGGAAGACCCATTTGTGCTCAAGTTTTAACTTCCTGAGTGATCTTGAGATGTTGCTTCAATATTTCTACATAATGTTCTTTGCTAATCATGCCATCTATTTAATATAGTGCACCAGTCCCTCCTTTAGCAAAACACTTTCACCATTTGATGCTGCCACCCCCGAACTTCATAGGTGAGATGGTGTTCTCATGCTTGCAAGCTGTTTTCCATCAGGAAACAAAGTTTGTCGTTTTTGTATGTAAACGTCTGGTTTGAACTGTACCTCTGTGATCAAGTGGAATTGAAGGATAAAGTAGCATTTAAATATTTAGCTTCACCGTGTTATCACAGTTTCTCTACATTTTATATTAGAAGTTCAAAGATTTATTTTCTGTAAATGTTTAAAATACACATCTTTTCTTAAGAATCTTTGCCTTCTGTTATGTGCTTTAAGTAGCATGTCTTGACGTTCCTGCAATGTGAGATGCTGTTGTCAGACTTTTTTTCTTACAAATCCACTTTCGTTTGCATTTCTGCATCCCAGTCTCAAACATCAGCGCCACCACTTCTGAAGACCTCCCCACCTCTCCATGTGGCTAGCTCATACTTGCTTGAGTCTCTTAGCTCCAGCAAGATGCGAATCACATCCATCTCACAGAGCAGGGCTGCAGCCAATTATATTACTATCTGTCATGTAATCTGTGGCTTTAGCATTCCCATGAGACCCTCCCTCTCACCACTCCGACTTTCACCGTCCTTTCAGAAAAGTAGGATACTAACCGAGGGAGGAGTGCTGCCTTCAGGAAGGGAGCAAGAAAGAAAACAATCTCCTTCTTTATTATTGTCAGGCCATGAGCTTTTCTGAGGCGTTTGAGATGTATGAGTAATAAAACCAGCAGGGTGGAGATGATTGCAGTGACAGTTATTCTCTCACCCTGGGTGGACACAACTGGAACTTTGCCAAGATAGAGGACTGGCATTGTAACACCTCCAAATGATAGCTGAGAGTCCTAAATGTGGTCAGTTTAAAAGATACTCATTAAAATCGCTCCTTCCTGTACCCTGTGGCCCAAACCGATGGATTATTCTCTGCTATTTGCCAAGCCACATTTAATATGCCCGTGTACTTGCATCATGTTGTGAGACAGACTGCCAGGTTATCAGATTGCCGGAGTTCCGTAATTACATTCACAACGCTGCACTGGTCTGCTGTTCCATAAACACCTGGTGAGCTGCCCTGGCGCCTGACCTTTCCCTTTGAAAAAACTCCCGCTATGTAAATGGAAGTCTTGTGTGGCAACAGAATCCCCTGATTCCCACAGGACAAACAGTCATGTGAGATCTTCATGTGCACACTGGGCTTTGACTCTTTGTTGTTTCAGAGCTGCTTCAGAGTTACCAGCCCAAGGCATACACCTTCTACTGATAGATGCCCCCAGGTCAGCAGGGAACCTTTCGGGACCCGTAGGAATCTCACAAAAGCTGATCTTTTAAAGGTCGCTAAGACACCATACCTCATTCCTACCAGGTTGTATGAATAACTACACTCTTCGGTTTGAACACTGTTACTGAGTGAAGAACACTCAAAGTTAGCTATTTTTGGTATCAGCCAGGTGTTAAAAATGAAAGCAGAGGAAGCACAGAGATGTAAGAGGCTATTTAAAAGGAAACTGTGTTTTCTAAAAAAATATGTCTGAATTGTTTTCAGGCTGGGAGGGAGAGTACGAGACTAACAGATAACAGGATGACTGGACAGAGTAATGCACATTTGCTATGTTTTATCCTTTTGACCTTTTGACATAGGAGCCTTTAGGGGATCTTAGAATTAAGATATGAATCTATATTCTTGATGAAATACAGATGCAGACTATTGTTTTAGTAATGCTAGCTGCACTAACTGCTAGTAGAAACTTATCATTAGTCATTTAGCTTTATGTCTTCATTTTCAAATAGCAAAACCCTAACCCTAAGTCGGCCTCTCCCGACTCTTGTTGCTCAGACAATAGTGTCTCTGCTCCGTTTATGAAATCTAGAAAACATTTTTTTATTGCTGATTTTATATCTTTTATTATAGTTCTTAAAGAGAAAGTGGAATGGGTGGATCACATGTCCCGCAAAATTCTGATTGCTTCATCTCTAGAATAGGCCCATTTTTAAATTCACTTATATGTCTGTAAACAGCAAAATGTGAAAAGTCTTTTGAGTTTCAAACTGATGTTTTTTTTAAGGATTTAAAAAAGCTAATAAAGTTTCACACATACAAAGGAAAATCTTCATAGTTTAAAGGTTTTTTTTAATATATTTTGCTTTGTGCACTAGTATCCTTTATTTTTTGTTTTTTTGCCCCCACCAGCCTTCCTTAGCTTTCTCACCTTGGTCACTAAGATCCATATCAGGTGTAGGCACAAAGGACGGTGAAAGTCCATCTAAGTACTCAAATACTGGAAATTAGCGATTTGATGTATGGCAATTGAAACAATACATCCTACCAAATATTGCCTCCAAGTCAATCTGTTGATGCTGCATGATGACTGTGATTGGATATGTTGTGTGGCTCTTTTCTGTATGTAGTCAATTTGCTGCACATAACACAAGCAATCAAGTTTGGAAAATTTAAAAGAAGATATTATTGGGTGGCTGGTGGGTGATGGGCTTAACTGGAGGTGGGGCCCCATACTGAACTCTGCACATGACCCCCATACAATCTGGGCCTGTCTCTGCCTGCACGTAAGATGCCTCAGTCATTCTGTAATGTGGACTTATGATGCCACACACAAGCACGGCATGGATGCCCTGCCTCCCGTTGAGCTACGCCATTCTTAATGAACAAGCGGCCACCTAAACAAAGACGGATCTTAGCTGACAGCAGCTCGGCCTCAGAGCGAGTTCAGCAACGCAGCATCTTCCGCCTGGTTATAAATCTATACGTCACACTGCATGACAGATCTGTGCCTGCATCTCACGATTTAAAGGTGTTCATTCTGCATACCTCAGCCACTAACAATCTATCAGGCACACATGGGTGATTCTCGCATTGATTCCTCAGCGCTCAATAGCTTGCCTGATCAATTGGCCCAGTCTCATTCGCTTCTGAAAAGATTTTTCTCTTAGCTCAAACTTGAAACTCTGGCAGCTTGTTGCCGTGTCTGTCACATAAACCAGTTGAGATTTTTTTTTTCCTGTGCAAAAATGTACAGTTAAAGCACAACCTCTCATGCTGTTCTTCCTGAACAGTAAGATTTGTTCTTTTCAGAAAATCAGATGTAATATTTTCCCAAATATTCACCTTATATAATCCTTCTTATCCATTCACATATAAAAGCAGAGATTTGATGTAGTCAACTGGAGGTTTTATTGCGCTCAGAATAACAATCAGGTCAGGAAGTAAGGAAATTACATTTTAATGAGCAGATCAAGCTCTGCCATCTGTTTGGATTTGCAAGTATGGAAAAGTGATCGGGGCCAGATAACACCTTTGGCCCAGAGTTCACGGAAACATGTTGCTTTGCTGCTCAGTTACACTATCAGTGTGTTATGCTGACTGATAATCACATCCACACACCTCTGGGTTGCTACTGTGGCTCTGTTTACAAAGCCTAGGGACAGAGATTGAGTTACCTTTCACTCCTTTGCCATTCAAGAACAACTCTTTGTGGAAGGTTTTTTAATAAATGTTTAGCTCATGGTTACAGCAGCTTTTCTCATTTGTTTTCTTCCCTGAGATCACTTGGTCACAAAATGACAGGTGCCAACTGACTGAGTAATCTATAAGTTCCATGACAAGAACCTAATGCAGGTACCAGGGTAGTTTTTGTCATGATTGTAGGCCCACATACAGAATCAAACTCATAGACAGACTTAATATTCTGATTTATTTAGAGCAGGGAAGAGGGACATAAGTGCAACAGAGAGTGTCTTGGAGTGGTGTGGAAAACACCAGAGGACATACAACCTTGAAGGCACGAGAAGACAAGACTTGAGCTCGAGAAGAATAAATTACATTTAAATTATGTTCTGAAATGTTTCTCAGGGAGATACAGATGGTTGAGCATCAGGCAAACGCTGGTCTTCCAGCAGCATAAATCCTCAGCAGCTGATGATCAATATGTTGACAGGTGTATGAAGATGTGACCCACGGCCATGCCCTCCATCAGAGATCCTCTATTCAAACGGAAACTCATACAACCCACATTCATAATAACATGCACACACCAGGATCATGACAGTTTTCTGGGGCCCTTAAAACTTTGTTTTAGTTACTCCTTACTGTGGACCTTTTAGCAATTCTGGATACTTTCAGAATTGCATTACATGTGATTTTAAATGTATTTAAGTTAATATTTTGAAAGTATTTATAAATATATTCTTTGTCTCTCTAAATAGAAGACCTCTCTCTGAAAGCAACATGTTGTCAGCTTTATGTTTAATCCTTCGCACAGTCTGTTCCAAGTAAAAAATAAAAATCATTGTTAAACAGGATCCCAAACTTCTCAGGCTTTTATTTTGTATTTTTCACTGGTCACCAGTGTTTCTAGTATCTATTCTATTCTATGTCGCCAGCTGCAGGCAACATAGAAGATACAGGGGTTGGACAATGAAACTTAAACACCTGGTTTTAGACCACAATAATTTATTAGTATGGTGTAGGGCCTCCTTTTGCGGCCAATACAGCATCAATTCGTCTTGGGAATGACATATACAAGTCCTGCACAGTGGTCAGAGG
The DNA here is from genome assembly GCF_021462225.1 of Girardinichthys multiradiatus. Taxonomy (NCBI): domain Eukaryota; kingdom Metazoa; phylum Chordata; class Actinopteri; order Cyprinodontiformes; family Goodeidae; genus Girardinichthys; species Girardinichthys multiradiatus. Next base: position 18,073,161 of record NC_061796.1, read on the forward strand.
GATTTTAAGCCATTCTTCTTGCAGGATAGTGGCCAGGTCACTACGTGATACTGGTGGAGGAAAACGTTTCCTGACTCGCTCCTCCAAAACACCCCAAAGTGGCTCAATAATATTTAGATCTGGTGACTGTGCAGGCCATGGGAGATGTTCAACTTCACTTTCATGGTCATCAAACCAATCTTTCACCAGTCTTACTGTGTGTGTTGGTGCATTGTCATCCTGATACACGGCACCGCCTTCAGGATAAAATGTTTGAACCATTGGATGCACATGATCCTCAAGAATGGTTTGGTAGTCCTTGGCAGTGACGCGCCCATCTAGCACAAGTATTGGGCCAAGGGAATGCCATGATATGGCATCACTGATCCACCCCCATGCTTCACTCTGGGCATGCAACAGTCTGGGTGGTACGTTTCTTTGGGGCTTCTCCACACCGTAACTCTCCCGGCTGTGGGGAAAACAGTAAAGGTGGACTCATCAGAGAACAATACATGTTTCACATTGTCCACAGCCCAAGATTTGCGCTCCTTGCACCATTGAAACCGACGTTTGGCATTGGCATGAGTGACCAAAGGTTTGGCTATAGCAGCCCGGCCATGTATATTGACCCTGTGGAGCTCCCGACGGACAGTTCTGGTGGAAACAGGAGAATTGAGGTGCACATTTAATTCTGCCGTGATTTGGGCAGCCGTGGTTTTATGTTTTTTGGATACAATCCGGGTTAGCACCCGAACATCCCTTTCAGACAGCTTCCTCTTGCGTCCATAGTTAATTCTGTTGGATGTGGTTCGTCCTTCTTGGTGGTATGCTGACATTACCCTGGATACCGTGGCTCTTGATACATCACATAGACTTGCTGTCTTGGTCATAGATGCGCCAGCAAGACGTGCACCAACAATTTGTCCTCTTTTGAACTCTGGTATGTCACCCATAATGTTGTGTGCATTTCAATATTTACTCTTACTGGTGCAATGTGCAATCAATGAAGACTGACTACCAGGCTGGTCCAATTTAGCCATGAAACCTCCCAAACTAAAATGACAGGTGTTTCAGTTTCATCGTCCAACCCCTGTAGCTGTCCAACCCAGCATAAAGACAATTGCAGTAGTCCAGTCTAGAGGTAATAAAAGCATAAAACACCCTCTCAAGGCCACTTAAATAGGGTTTGATTTTGCTACTTAACCTGAAATGATAAAAAGCAACATTGGACTACTGCACTGAGCCGTTTATCAAATTTAAAACAGTTATAAAAAAAAACACACTTAGATTTCTGACAGCAGTACAAGCATTCAAAGACCAAGAGCACTGCTGCATGATGAAAGCAAGAAAGTAAACTATCGGCTCTGTCTTGTTTTTATTCAAATGAGAGAAGTTTATCTCCTTCCAATTTTTTATGTCATTTAAAAGAGTTTACCAGATTCTGTACAGACTGGCTGTTTAGTATGTCTTAAAATCAGTTTGAAGATGCAAAGACGAAGCACTAAAACAAATGAAGATTTGGACTTGAATAACTTGGGAACCAACAATCAAAGTTAATCTGCTTAAGAGCGGATTAAAGGGACAGCTTTTTAAACATTTAACCCTTCCCAAAAACACCCATGCTTCAGAATATTAGTGAACAAACAGCATCATGATAACCAAGGAATACACCAGACAGGTCACGCAGAAAGTTGTGGAGAATTTTAAAGTAGGTTAAGCAGCAATTCTTTGCAGAATAAAAAATGCAATGCAAATATTAATGCTACCAAAAATGTGCTTGTACAGTAAACCTGTGTGGATTGTAAGTGCAAAGCCATATTTTGCCATCCGGTTTAAATCTAAGTAGTTTCTCTGGGGAAAGATGAATCAGATTTAGTGAAGAGCAAATAAATGCAGTAGCCTTAGGATTGGACCAAAAATCATCTGTCTGTGTCCCCGAGTGTAGTTTCTTTCCAATACTGCACTGTCAAGAGAAACTCCAAAGAAATCAGAAGGAAATGTATGATATACTCTAATTCAGCTCTGTTCATCATACTTGGTTCTGGCAACTTTACGCTACAGGGTATAAAATCTAAAGTGATTTTTTTTTATGCATACCCTGTATATTTCCTCAGAGTTCCTCATAGTAGGTGATCAATAACAAATCAACCAATGTGTCAAACCAAAGTTGCAAAGCAAAATCTGTGAAGCTTTGCAGAAACAGACCAGCAATCATGGTAGACTTCAGAAGGAAGCACTTAAACAATCTTCAGGATGCATTCTGTAGAGCCCCGGAGTCCCCAGGTGGTTGCTTTTGCAAGGCCACACGGTCAGCAGGGAGTGATAATAAATGCTTGGTAATATGATGTAGATCAGCAGAGGGTGTCACAGTGAGTAATGACCTCAGCAACACAGTGGCACAGCATCAGCAGCACACAGCCAGGAGGAGCTGGATCTCGATATCCTGCACAGCCTTTACAAGGTCATGTGGTGTAAAACATCCTTTCAAAAACATGTAGTATTCTTTCCTCTAAATGAGAATGCCCAGCAGGCATTGAAGAAAGAGTGTAACAAGGTCCACACTGAACACAACAGCAGGGTTCTGGTATTAATCTGTTGGAATAAGAGGTATTGAGGTGGACTGTGGTTCCACTCCTCAGGATACAAAACATAGACAGGAGGAGGAACTCATTTTAAAATAAATTTCTGCCTTCTTTTGTGGCCATGGAGCATTTTGTTAAATGTCTTCTGTGTTTAATTTTTCTGACAGCTTCAGCACAGCCTGTGATATAGGCAGAGATCTCCTGCAGAGGATGGGAACATGCTTGCTGTGGGCCATGGCTAATTTAAATAATTTTAGACGTTATCAGTACTTCAGGTTCCTAAAAAGGTTTTAAAAGGTTGCAGCAACTTTATTTCAGGTCTGTTACTGACCCCAGTCTGAGTCCATTGGATTAGCGTCACAATCATTTAAAGTCAGCAATAGGCATGGACCAGTATGAGATTCTCCATGTGTGATAATCTTGAGCAAATACAAAAAACACAAAAATTAAGAGTCCAGCTGCTGTTATTTAAACCTCTACCTTTACTAAAATATTATTTTATTACAGAAACAACAATGTGTATGTCATTTAGCAATTATTGTGATTAAGAACACAGCTGAGTGTTGACAGCCATTTCAGATGCTTTGTCACTGTGGCGGGGAGGAAATAGGCCCCACATTTGATGGGGGGCCTAAACTGATCCAGGAGAGGGAGCAGCCCAAGACCTAACCTGACAGAAAAAACAGGCCCACAGTCACAATCACACATTCCGACCCTCATACGTACACATAAAAACACTCACACCAACGCACCCAACGAAAGGACAAACAACAATGGACGTCGTACACTCACTCACACTCCCCATACATACTCTATACTCCCAGGTCTAAGTGCCAATACACCATAGGGGTAACCAGCCCTCGGACCACCTCCTGGGTCCGGGGGCAGACGGCCCCAGCACCAGCCCAGACTAGTGCCGGCACCAACCAAACCTGAGCGACCCCGGCCTGGACCCCACCTCTCCGCCGCGACCCCAGTCCCCAACGACACCCATCCCCAGAGCCGCCACTGGATGAAACAGTTAGATTTATTTAACACATGTACACAGTGATAAAACACAATGCTGATATTAGCTGGCTAATTAGCTGCCAGGCTATTGGCTCAGTTAGCTAGCCTGCACTCTGCATACTTTACTCCATGACTTTCCAAGGAGCCCGCAGTCTTTGTTGTAAAAGAGAGTAGGGAGAGGGGTCGGAATGTTGCGCTCCAGAACAGGTGAGGAAGTGTTGACTGGAGAACAACTTCACTATAAGCTGCGTTTACTCCAGAAATTTCTCTGGCATTTTATTAAAATACTTTAAACCCCAGAAAGAGTCAGTTAGAATAATGTTATGGCTTTGGCACCTCTAACATTTTGAAACCCAGGCATATCTTAAAAACGGTCGGTAGCCCATGCTTAGTCTGTGGTTATCTGCTGATTTTTCATAATTTGCTACCTCACCTTCTTCATCCAATCAACTTTCCATTAATATGCTTGGATACAGCACTCTGAACAGTTTCTTTAGCAACAAGATTGTGTGGCTCACTTTGCTTGTGGGAGACGTTCATCACTGTCTGCAGGACAGCTGTCAAGTCAGAAGGCTACTCCGTAACTTATCACTTCTGCAAACAGTCAGTTTTTATTGCTGCTATGTAATAACATAATTTTTAGACATTTTTTTTATCAACTGCTAAAAGCCACAGTCATCCAATTTAATAGAAATAAATACTTGAAATCTAATACTTGGTGTTTAATGAATTAATGAATCTATTTAGGAAATAACTTTCACTTTCCAAATTCAGTTTCTCAGATACATTAATTCAATCGTATTCAAAGTTATTACCATAAAAACCTGCAATTTTGTCATGGTGAAGCAGTCCCTGTAGGCTTTGTTTGAAAAACACCCTCTCCACAGGGCCACGCAGATGCAACCCCTTACTTGTAGGAAAGACTGGAAAATATTTGGTTAGTGTTAAAATAATGCACCACATCCAGATGTTTATTGAACACCTCAGAATGAGCAATGTCATCACTGGGGCAGTGTAATTGTATAAGTAAACAAACACCACTAATAGATTGATAACTTGGAGATCATGTTCAGGTTACAAGTCTAAATGGAAACGTTTTGTTGGAAACGTCTCCTCAGAGTCAAAGCGATCAAGAAAATGCACACATTTATATTTCACCAGTTGCAATCTTGGCCTTCAATTGTCAAGTTCGTTGTCTTGCCTTATTGCACTCCATGCTGTCGCTTTTTATTCTCTATATGAAACGAGATGAGCCTTTATGCCACCGAAGCACTCTGGCAGCAGCACTTGCGAATAATGAATCAAGCCTCAGATACAGTTAGACATTTTTCCCTGACAGATGACACTCGGGGCTCCCAAAGTACTGTGTAACCTGAGCTTCATACGTAGATATCAGATAGTAGCAGACAATACCTCAGTTACCCTTGTCAAGCCGGTGCTTTGAGCAATTAACATCTCTCCAGTTACCCTTCTGTACACAAGCCATTTGGAGATGAGATGGATAAAAACTCAATTAACTTTGGAAAGCCTTTGTCAGTCAGTGCCAGGTCACATATTCCATACCTCTAAGTTAGCATCAAATGCCAGGATAAGGCTTTTCTTTCATTTTTTTAAAATTGTTGAATTAAAAATTCAGTCTTTGGATGACACCAAGTTCTCACAGATCAGTGAAGTATGCAGAAACTGCAGCTTGAGAAGGATTATTCTACCATCCTCTCCTACAAATCCCTCCAACAGCGTACGGGTAAACACGAACAGTGAACTTGATCTGACAACTGGTCCTGTAGTTTAGACATCCATGACTGGGCAGTCAAAATAAGTGTCAGTTCAGTACCCTCAAGGGTATGTTGCAAAGTCACAGCTTTCTCATTCTTCAGCATGCAGGGACTGAAGCCAAATGGGCCATTTCTGGTGATGCTTTCTCCCTACTCCCCTCTTGTTTTTTCATTTTCTCTGCCCTGCAGAGATGCTGTTTGTCAAAGATTAATTGATCTGGGATATACTTGTAGAAAACTGAAAGGTCTAGAAATGAACCATGGCAGCAGCAGTTGTAAAATTATACCTGTGGGGCATGTGTTATGCCACAGATATCTCTTTCATGATTTGATGGGGACTGTGAAGATTAAAGAAACGAGAAAAGCTTGGTGTTGCTGTTCATTTTTTTGTCCAGTGTAAAACAACCAGGTTTCCCTCAGGGTGAGCTATATCCATCAGTGACCTCACAAAGACCTTTAGGTCTCCAATTCTTCTTATGACTTCCATCTCTCTGCTTGCTCCGATGCTTTTCTTCCCCGCTAGCTTGCATTCTTTTACTCTTAACTTTTATCTCTTAATTAACTAAAACTACTTCCTACCAGTGACTCCCAAGGACAATTCTTATTTTTTCTAAAGGATTTGGAATCGAACCCGAAAGAAGGACACCAGCTAATCAGCACAAGATGCCTTCCTTCACCACAGAGGGCTTCAACAAACCTTTACAGAAATTGACTGTTTTGGAGATGAAAATCCATAGACTAGAAGTGAATGTTGAAGTTTATATGAGGTACAGCAATAGTTCAACTCTACCTGTGATCCCAAACAGTGACACCCAGCTCAACGACTCAGCCAGCAAACAGAACGCCAAGAATAAACTTTATCATATCGATAACTCTATCATAAATGATCATTTCCAGGAAAAACTTGGGCCCCTGGTGGGAGACAGTTGTAAAATCTCTGTGCTTATACATGACAGAACAAAGCTAAAAGGATAAGAGACAGTCATAATCAATCAAACTTAAAAGCCATAAACTGTCAGGTACAACCAGACAGAGTTAATATCAGCAACTAAGTCATATAAACTGGCTTTATTGAACATTAGATCTCTGTCAGGATAATCTTGATGTTATGTTTTTAACAGAAACATGGTTACATGAATTTATTGAAGCTCCCATTTTGATAGAGTCGAAGCCTCTGAACTACAATTTTCTTTGTGAGAGCAGACAGAAAAGGTGGAGGAGTGGCCACTTTGTTTAAAGATTTACTAGAGTGTAAAAAAGTATTTCTGGGCAAATTTGACTCTTTTGAATATTTGGCTCTTCAGGTAAAGAGCCCAGTCCGAAACATGTTCTTGAATATTTACGGGCCTCCGAAGTCCAAAACAAACTTTTTCAGTGATTTTAATGAGCTTTTATCTGTGATATGTGTTGACGATGACTGTTTACTTATTGTGGGAGACTTCAACATTCACATGGACAATCCTGAAGACAGAAGTACAATAGATCTATGTGAGACTCTTAGAAATATTGGTTTGACTCAACATGTTAAACAGCAAACGCACAAACAGAGACATATTTTGGACTTGATCATCACTAAGGGTCTAAACATTTCCAAGGTGTCTATAACTGATGTTGCTCTATCTGACCACTTTTCTGTTATTTTTGAAAGCATCATCTGCAATGACTCAGTTTGCCAAAGAGACATGATAAGAAAACGCATCTTTAAGGATGGTGCTGCTGAAACCTTTAACCAGATTTATTCTTGTACCTCCACTTTGCCCTGTAACACTGTAGATGAGCTGGTAGAAAACTTTCATTCTAAAATCTCGGACATCATTGATTCAATTGCTCCAATTAAAGTGAAAGTCGTTTCTGGGAACATAAAGTCTCCATGGAGAAGTGCTCCACCAGTTATAAGTGAAAAAAGGGAGTATTGACAACCTGAACGCAGGTGGCGAAAGACTGGACTCCAGGTTCACTATATTATCTATAAAGAGAGACTCTACAGATATAACTTACAACTGAAAAATGAGCGAGAATCTTTCTTCTCTGAGATCGACAACAAAAACAGTAACAATGCTCGTGCATTATTTGCCACGGTCGACAGGCTAACAAACCCTCCTGTAACTGTAGCATCTAAACTCCACTGTACCAGGGCCTGCAATGAATTTGCTAAATTCTTTACTGAAAAAACCCAAAAGATCAGAGGGGCAGTCAGCACATCCACATCAGCTCCATTACTAATGTTGTATCCAACTAGAACTGATTTTGACAAAATTTCCCAATTTCACCAAATAATCCACGAAAACTTAGAAAAAATTGTACACCATTTAAGCTCTTCTTTCTGCGGTTTAGATGTTTTACCCACTGCTTTCCTTAAAAAAGCTTTTCCTTAAAAAAGCTTTGCTTTTGTCTGATTTAACTCCAATAATAAACACATCCCTTTTGTCAGGTGTTTTCCCCAAGGCCCTAAAAACCGCAATTAACAAACCTCTATTGAAAAAGAGCAACTTGGATAAGCTGCTACTACAGAACTACAGGCCTATATCAAACTTCCCCTTCATCAGTAAGATTATTGAAAAAGCTGTATTTCAACAGTTAAACAACTTCCTAACAACGACCAACCGCTTCGATGTCTTCCAGTCAGACTTCCGTGCTCACCACAGTACAGAGACTGCTCTTGTCAAGGTGTTCAATGACATCCGTATAAATACAGACTGTGGAAGAACCACAGTGCTGGTATTATTGGACCTTAGTGCAGCATTCGACACTGTTGATCACTCCATTTTATTAGAGCGCCTGGAAAACTGGGTCAGCCTTTCTGGAACAGCACACGATTGGTTTAAGTCCTACTTGAAGGACAGGGACTTTTTTGTGTCAGTAGATAACTTTACATCAGAGACCACAAAAATCACATGTGGCGTTCCCCAAGGGTCCATCTTAGGGCCCCTCCTATTCAATATCTACATGCTCCCCCTAACTCAGATTTTAATAAACAACAACAACTTAACTTAAAGGTTATCATAACTATGCAGACGACGCACAGCTATACATTAAAATGTCACCAGGTGACTATGAATCTGTTCAAGCACTTGGTAAATGCATAGAAGAAATCAATGCATGGATGGGCCAAAAGTTTCTTCAACTGAATCAAAACCAAACTGAAGAAATGTTTGGTCCACTGGAAGAGCGTTTAAAAGTTAGAACACAGGTTCAGTTAATACAGCTAGAAACCACCAGTCAGGCTCGAAACCTGGGTGTAGTGATGGACTCAGAACTGAACCTTCAGAGGCACATAAAGACAGTAACAAGGTCGGCCTTCTATCACCTAAAGAACATCTACAGGATTAAAGGACTAATGTCTAGCAGGACCTTGAAAAACTAATTCATGCGTTCATATTTAGTAGAATTGATTATTCTTCACAGGTCTGCCTAAAAAGTCGATCAGACAGCTGCATTTGATCCAGAACGCTGCTGCCTGCGTCCTCATTAGAACTAAGAAAGTGGAGCACATCACCCTGGTTCTAAAGTCCCTACACTGGCTCCCTGTAGCTCAGAAAATAGACTTTAAAATACTTCTGTTAGTCTATAAATCACTGAATGGCTTAGCACCAAATTACATTACAGACTTGTTGTCAGTGTATTGTAAGGATTATGATTATTGATTAATAAATATTCATCAAGAATTATAATTTAAAATCATAATTTGAAAAAAATTAATTTCTTAACCAAAAATCATTACAAATAGAAATCAGAAATGTCCTCTGGTGTTGTGATTATGGGCTCAAAGCTCTTTAATAATTACAAATTATTAACCAAAACCACCAACTGTCACTGTTTATACAACCACTTCACCGAAGGTGGGGGAACGTCGACCTTGTTTTGACAGATAAATCACTCTTGCACGAAATAAACACAAACTCTTCTCTTAATTATATATATGAAGATTTATTGAAGTCAAATAATCCTGATATACAATTATTCTGGTCCAAAAGCCTTCACCTAACTAACAAGCACCATTCTACACAAAAGGGATAAAAATGACTACCTTACAATAATAATAAAAGAAAAACATATATATGCGCATTTAGTGTCTATGAAGATCAAACCAGTAGTTTTATGGACAAAATGTGTAATTTGGGTTAAATGGAAAGAAATCCTCCTGGTGCTGATGTCTCCATCGCAGCGATCGCTCCAAATTTTGACAAAGGGTCATAAACTCTGAGGCGGGAACTCAGTGGAAAATCTCCAGCAATAAAACTGGAACAAAGAGTGGTCAGGCGAGGCCCAGGCCGCAGTTGCTTTGAATGGAAACTTTTAAAAGTCCAACTACTAACTCCTGGCTGATTTGGGATCAGCCGGACAAAACATTAACCACGCACAATTCAGCAGCGCTTGTGCACCAAATCAAAACACAACTCAGCATAACATAATTCAATCATATTGCAACACAAGGAGGAAAACTCATCTCCTTGGACACAGAACTTCTGTGGGTTTCCACCTGCGCCGGGTGTCAGCGTGGTCTTTGATCGGCAAATAAATCTTCTGATCTTCTCGTATCAGACAGATTTCCAGCTTTCAAGCTCTTCCAGGAATGGCCTTGTGGAGCAAACGTTTGCCTGCGAGCTTTTCTCTCTCCAGATATGCGCCTCCGTTGCGCTGTCCTGTGAGACAGGAGGGAAATGGCAACGAAACTCTGCATCTCAGCCGGTTTATGCTTCCAGTGACGTCAGAGCTGCGACGTCTGTTGAGCTGCGACGTCTGTTGAGCTGCGTGTGTCAAAATGTGCGACCATAATAGATGGCCCCAACAGTATCGACCATCCAGACCTCTCAGGTCTTCTGGCTCAAATCTACTCTGCATACCCAGAACCAAAACCAAACATGGAGAAGCAGCTTTTAGTTCTTATGCTCCACTAATCTGGAATAAACTCCCAGAAAACTGTAAAAGCGCTGAAACCCTAAGTTGCTTTAAGTCAAGATTAAAAACTTATTTATTTAGAGTGGCCTTTGAATGTGTTATCTAAACATTATTGATTAAGTTTTCAGTCCAACTTTCCTTTCATTTTCTTATCAATCATTTTATTATTAATTTGTAATCTTTTTTATTATCATCTTATTTTAAGTATTCATTTTTATTGTCTTTAATTATTTGTTTGTTAATTATTTAATTACCTTTATGCCATTGTAATGTACTTTTCCTATTATGTCTATTTTTCTTTTTTTAATGTACAGCACTTTGAATTTTCTTGCTACTGAAATATGCTATATAAATAAACTTGCCTTGCCTTATGTTCCTCAGCAATGTAACTTGGAGAGCAAAGGCTCACTTTGTTGCTGAAGTAATCTCAGTTAAGTTGAGTTCATACCTTCCAGCCCTGTTTTGACTGTAAAGCTTGAGGAAAGTAAGTTTATCATCTGTACGTGTACTGAGGTTCACCAAGACTCTTTGCTGATAGAAGTCAGATTTTTTGACCACCGTGACTGTATGTGCTGATGGTGACAGTAAAATTCCCATTAAAAGGGTGGGGCCAACACACAGATGTTAAAAAGTACTGTGTGCCAGATCACAAGCAAAAGAAAAACAACAAAGTTTATTTTTAATAAATACAGTGTGGGGAGGTAACTATTTGGATAACTTACAAGGACACAAAAACGGATCCCGTTGAGAAGTCAGTTTGTTTTTTCTTTTCAGTGCTTTTCTTCTTCTTCTCTCCCGAGTAGGCAGCTGACAATCCAGCACTTTATTGCCCCCTATGATCTCCGACCCCGACAAAATATAGCAATGTGCTCAGCTTGTGTTTGCAGACCCAGAGAAGTACTTTACTTTACTGTGACATTTTCCCATATTTTCTCAGTGTTGTTCATCTTAATATCTGAAATAAATAAGGTTAAGATCTCCCAGATCATACTATAATATAGATTTTAGAGTATATCTTTAACAACTTTGCACTTCTAAACACTGAGACTTTTGCTCATTCTCCTTGCAAAATAGCTGATGCTTCTGTTGAAGAACCCCACACCATGATGTTGCCACCACCATGTTTTACCAATGGGAATATTTAGGGTAATGAGCAGTGATAGTTTTTCCTCCTGACATAGATTACAGATGTTCAGTTTTCCTCTGACCAGATGAACTTCTTCCATTACTGTGGTCCCAACAAACATTGATTAAAGAAGCTAATTTTAAATTGGACTTGTTATGGCCTTCTTATGAGAAGCTTTTCTTTCTTTCTTGGAAATACTCTTTCTCTATTGGTCCATTCTCATGGGCTTTTAATATGATTTCTGCTATACAGTTTTTTCCAGCACAGAAAATGATGGCTGGGGAAAGGCTTAGAGCCACATATTAAATTTCCCTAGGTAAGGTTGGTGATAGAGCAGGACAAGCAGAGAGAATAATGTGCATAATTTAGCCAAGTTGTCATATTAGTGGTACTTCTTAAATGCTAGACCTTTTACAAGCAATTTTTTGTCATTTGGCACCATTTTCTAAAGTCCTAATTACATTTATGTGAATGGTAAACAAAATGGCCAACTTCAATTTTCATTCATTTAACTTAATTCATTTATTGATTTATTTATCGCTTCAAAACAACCGGCTTAGGTGACCAAAGCACTTAGTAAGATCACAAAAACACAGTGAGAATCAAAAAAAAGAAAACAGAAAAACATACAACCATATTAGCAGACAATGGGAAAATAAGAATCATAGATAAAATACCACCAAATTACTTGATATTATAAGCCTGCCAGAAAAAGTAGATCTTAAGCTTAGATTCACAGACGCCTGGGTCAGTGGTCGAGCGAAGGTCTAGGGGATGTTGGTTCCAGAGTTGAGGTGCTTCCACTGAAAATGCCCAGTTACCCCAATGCTTAAGTCTAGTCCTTGGAACATCTAATAAAAGTTGATTTGATGACCTCAGTTCCCTGTACAGAAAGATGTAGTTCATTTAAATGAAATGAGGCCAAGGCATGAAGAGCTTCAAAAAACAATAAATTAAAGGAAAGCAATCAAGAGTAAATAGGATAAGACAGGGGTGATATGCTCACGTCTAGAAGTGTTGGTTAGGGACACCTGGACAAGCTGGTGAAAATACTATGTAAACACAGGAACTGTTTACTTTTAAGCAGAAATTTACACTTTTATTTCACACCGGTCTGTTGGAGGGAATGAGAGAGCTAATTGGCCCCACTGCCCACCTATAAAGTTAACTGTCTATATGTCCGTGTACTGATTAAGTTTTCAAAGGCTAGTATAAAAGCAGCTGCTTATATTTGTGCAAATGTTGGCACCATCCATCCATCCATCGCAGGGGTGTCATAATGAAAACCAGCAGACTCTTGAGCAGGCACAAAACACACAGACTGAATAAAAGGTTTACAATGCTTATTGAATAATATGAATGGTGTTTGATCCAGAGGTTCAGGTCACGTCGGGTCGCCACTCTGGAGAAGGAGATGGAGGTGAGTATGATGGCCGATAATTTGGAAGGTGAAGAGTACGTTTGAGCGCTTCTTGTGGATGAATTATGTTCAAGGAGAGGTGAGCAAACCACGGAAGCCGAGGCTGGCAGGCTGGCCTGTAGCGAGAGTGAAACTCCTCCAGGAGGTGAGTGGTGTTGGAGGGTGGACAGGCAAGACTTAGAGGCCGAAGCAGCAATTCGGAAACTCCATACAGAAGATCCACAGGAGTCATAAGAGTGCAATAAATACAATTAAGTATTTACCGAACTCGGAGGGAGGCAAACCACGAAGGGAGTTCCAAGAAGGAAAAACCAGAACAAGATCTCACAGGTGGAGAACCACTCTAGGTGAGTCAACACTCTGATACATTCTCACAGGTTCCAGCAGTTTAAGTAGGCTCCTTGATTACTCCTTAATGAGGAACAGCTGCGGGGATGCACCTGCCTGTCGCACCCTGCAGGACAAATAGGGAAACACAAAATACACAGCACAACCAACCTGCACTCAGCTCCATGGCCTGACAAGGGGTAACTGAAGCAAGTTCTGGATTTGCCTTAGGGTCTCCTTCCAGTGGAACATGTCTGAAAGACTTCCCAAGAGAGATGTCCAGAAGGCATCCTGAACTGAATCCTTTTGATGCAGTGGAGGAAAGGCTCTACTCCAACCTTTGCCCAGATGACGGAGCTCCTCAACCTATATCTAAGGTGAGCCTGGCCATCTCACACTGGAACCTTATCACTGATGCTTGCCTCTGGGATCTTGTTCTCTGGATCATAATCCAAAACTCAGGATGATAGGAGATGGTCTCCTCCAGAACTGCCTCCTTCTTTGGGTCATGATCCAAACCTCAGGATGATAGGAGAGGGTCTCATCCAGAACTGCCACCTTCACCTTGTGGAGGTGTTTGAGTAAACCTATGAACCTGAAGGCTACGTTGTCTGGAGTTTTGATCCCTGCTAAAGTCTCCCATGGCAATCTGGCTTCAGAAGACAGGTCAGAGAAAGAGAAATTCATAGACTTCAATAAATGCTAGACAAAATGGCCAACCTCGTCGTGATTAGGGAGATCTGGGCAATCTGGCAAGCACCTGGTGGTAGAGCCCTGGCCCCCAGCACAAAAAAGTTACAGGAAGCCCCCTTGATAATGGGCCCACCACCAGCAAGGAGGGATGTCAAGGTCAGGTAGTGATGAGAGCTGGGTTGGAGGGAAGGGTAGCATCACAATCAGGCTTTAGAACTGAACTGAACAGCGAATACTGCTAAATCGTAGGTAATTTTGCATGAAAATAAGATCATGGTCCATGTGCCTTGGAAGGAGAAACTTGGATCCGGGAATAATGTTACCCTCAATTCAACCGTGTTCCAGTTTCAAGGCGAAAAGAGGGCATTGCCATTTTGTGTTCAATGACATCACCAGAGAGTATACACCGCCTTTTAAGATCCCAAACAATTAAATAAAACTTGCAGACACATGCAGAAATACAGAAGGAAGTCAATTTCAGAAGCAATCACCATACACAGATGGATCATTTCATAAACAGAACTTGAATTTAAATGATAAGACACATCCATAGTGCCAAGGAGTGCCAAATGCCAAAAAGTATTTTGTTCTGAATAATGAGTAATTACAAAACATTTGGAACACTGGTATGGTGATCTAGTTAGTACTGAGAGCAAATCAAATTAAACAATTAAATGCATAGCAATGTGGACCAAGATCTTTTCTTTCATTTATTAACAAGTGAAGTTGTTTAAGTTTTGAAGAGATTGACATGTATCACGTGGGCTAAGTCTAAATTTGACATCATCCAATTTAAACAAAATGTCCATTTCATGTCCGTGGAAGTATTATTAGACCTCAGCCTGTTTCGGATTTTTTAACAAAATACAACTTTTTACCTTAAGCTAGCTTGTTTCATCTACAAAACGTAACAGTAACAGTGACTAACCTTATATGAAGTAACTTGAGCAGAACTTAAGTGTTATACTAGGTAAACAGCTTTACCCTTGATAATACCTGTGCTTCCTTGCTGTGGTTAAATACTGGCCAGTAAGCAATACAAGTTATTTTCATCTCTTTCACTCCTATTGTGTGTCCTCCAAGAGGAAACAAGAAATTGACAAATGTTGCTTAAAACTACAAAATTTGCAATATAGGTAAATAACAGTGTATTTTTTAGCTTTTCATTAAGTAAAACACTTTAGCAACATGTTAATTCCAAGAGGTTTTACAGTAGTATAGTAGGTTACTGTCAGAAGAAACTCTTGGTTGAGGTAAACCAGAATCGAGGGTGTGGACAGAAAAAAACAAGTGGAGGTCTATTTAAATCTTACATTATCTCATATTTTTATATCTTATAGTTATTTAGATACATATATGATAATGTTTTATTCACTGATGAAAGGACATATGAGTATGTCAGGATGTACAAGATCAACCAGAGGCTTTAGCAGCAAAATGGAACTTTTTCATGAGATTTTCTAAACACCCTGTCCTCATCAGCAGGGATTCTGAACAAGGTAGGGGGGGCTGTGAAAGTCCACAACCAGTACCACAGTGGGACACTAATGTTACAAACTGATGTGTAAAATGTTATGACCCCAGAATGTGCATGCACGCACGGTGTAATCACATCATCATCCCCTTACTTTCCAGCTAGTTACCGTTCTTCATTCGGGACCTACTCAGGCCAATAATGGCTGCACCACATCCCTTATACGAGTGTGACTGTGTCACAAGCACAGTGTTTAATGGAATATATTCCTGTACTTGGCTAAACACATCCTGTTTCAGCAAAACCTTAACAATGTCAAAGATTATTAATATTTAGGGTTATTTTTTTTAAACTAAGACTTTCATCAGGGCTTCCTATAAACTGTTTTTGATATATGAGTTTGACAGAGAGATGCTTTTAATGTCTATTAAAACTAATGGGGAATACAAAAGAAGAAGCTCTCCCATGGTACATTTTTGGCTTATTGTAGTCTTAAGAATGCTTTCCTTCTGTTAGTTATAGTTAATGCTATTGCTATTTCCAACTTACCAAGTATAACTACATAAGACATTCCTCACACTATGTATCAGCTATACTATTTCTTAGTGTATTCAGAGATATTTTAATAGAAATTCATTGTAGATGTAATGTAGAACTGCTATGGGTGAAAGTCAGTGCTACTTTGTGGTAATTACAAAGACATCCCCTGATGAAAATGTCCTCATTACCTCTTGCAGATAATTGCATTGAGTACAATCAAAGCAGAAATAAATGCATCCCTCTGCCTTCCTCTATTCTTTGGAAATGATATTAAATGCAGCATATCGTGACTATGATTCACCCTCTCCATACAGCAGAAAACTATACAACAAACGTAGCCCTCAGCAATTTGAAGTGAATCATTTCTTAACTTTGTTACAGAAGCTATTAAAGTCAACACACCGTGCTGCAGCTGGAGGCGTAGCGGATGGACTCTCTTATAGATGATATACAGTTGTGGTCCGGGACTTTGGTATTCTACTTCTGAATCCCACTGCCTGCTTTCTAGTCTCCTGCTGAGGTAGCACTAGAACAATGCAAAGACACCTTATATCCATGGAATTTAACAGGGATAGCTTATCCACAAAGGGAAGGGAAGAGCTAATATGAGTGGGTGGACGTATGACTGGGTGGACGTTTTTTTTTTTTTTATCTGTGATGAGCAAAACCCTCCTTTATCAACAAACGATTAACACTTTTTCTTTGAAGTTATTCACATACCATCGGCTGTTTTCATTCTGCTTAGTTAGTTTGAGAAGTTATGAAGTTTGTTCTTTACAGAATGAAATAGGGGAGGATATTTCAGCAAGAAACTAGATGCCTTCAACTTGTCAGAACGTACCTCCCTCCTCCTGTTGCCTCTGTGGGATAGAGAGCATCTTTGTTCTGCCTCAACAGTGAACCATTAACTGAAGAAAGCCTTCTTTCTGATGGAATGAGCCACCTGGGTTACCTATGTTTAGGGGGAACTATAATTTGGGATAAAATCCAATAGACAGGGGCTCAAAGCCACAAAAGATAGAGCATACACAGCTCTGGAACCATTCAGAAAACTGGACCCGTCACAAAGAGTCCCATCTAAAGATAGATTCATGGAAATATGTTGGCGCAGACAAAAGGGCTCAGGTTGGCAGGAAGCAATGGGTAACACACAAGCTGGCAGGGATGCGCGCACAGAAACTGTGGTAGCCCTCCTGCTTAGCCAGGAAAATGTGTGCCTGCCTGTCATTTGCCTTATTTTTAGGCAGGTTTCCCTGGGGGGGGGGTTTATCCAATAAAGGATATGTTGTTGCGGGGCTCTTGAGGTCGAGTCAACTACACAAACAAGAGGCCTCTGTAGCCTGCAGCCAAAATCAGCTCAAACTGCCAAAAAGAAAGGAAAAGGTGAACAGCAAATTGGATCTGAGCAATATGGCAATTTAGTGCGCAGCATATTGTCTTCCTTCCTCCCTGGCTCAATGATTTCCTCATGTTCTGGGTTTCCTGGAAAGAAAACTCATTCCACTCAGTTTTTTGAGCATATGGGAAATGAAATATCCTTTATATGAAAACGTTTTTTTTTAGGATAATTCTACTGAAGCATTAAAACTATTTAATATTCTAGTACAAAACTGTGTATTACATGAGATGTAGGCATTTCCTCCGTATCACAATTGTAACAAGATGTCATTATTACACAAAGGTTGCTAATGCTTAACATATTTAGTGCTAGCTTAACGTCTTTAAGGCTAAGAATGTAATCAGGTTATACACACAGACAAAAGATCTTGTTCTATTAAAATTAATTATTTACCTTTTGTCAGAGGGAAGTTTATCTCTCAAAGCAGCGCTTTCCACTGTTGGCATGTGACATCTGCGGAAGTAAACCTAAGCTATAATTATGAGCCGGGCTTCTGACGGTGTGCACTTCAGTATAATAGGACAGAGGCGCATTTTCTTTGTAACAACTGTACTATTATATAAAAAAGCAGGATACAGTATTCATTAGTTTTGATGCAGGTTTTAACCAAATTTTAAGGTTTTTAAAAGGAAGCTAAACAATTAGTGTTTCTGGGTAGTGAACATCTAGGCCATCTAAGGGAGTTGTAAAACCAGATAAAAGATGGCTAGATTAACTTGTAAATGATAACAGCTGACACAAAGAAACTTTTTTCAAGTTGATTTGTGAGCTTTAGTGACACTGTGTAAGTCTTTGGACCTATTTCTACGTGAATTCCAAATCGTTTTTTCAGGAATAAAACTCAAATAAAAGGGGTTGCACCAGCTGCGGGCAGTTTAGCCTTATATGTCTGAGCCAGACTAATATGACTGATGATCCACAAGGAATCATAGTGGTAGTGATACTGATTGTCTTCTGAACTAAGCCTAGTAGAAATCTTACATCCAATTTGGATGTTTTTTATTTGAATAATTTCCATGCATGTTCGTTACTCATACATGTCGTATTCTGCTGCTATTACCTCAGCTCTGTAACATGCAACCACAGCAGTCATACAATTGCACTTTTTGTTATGTACATGGAACACTACAAAATGTACACAGAGTGGAGGCCTTAATTTTGTAACTTGTGCTCAGCTGAACCACATGCAGTGTTAGGGGTTTCTTGTTGTTGGTCTTAATTAAAGGTCATTGGATCTTGTTTCATGTGCAGTCATTTTTGGCTATCTGATATGTCTGGACCTATCATCAGTCTTTCTGCTTGGTACTTGGCTCTTGGTACTTGCGGCTGATGTTGCGGCAGTTTTCAGATGACAACAGATTCTTGAAAATAAAATCTGGCTTTTCCAGTTTGCCCTGGTCCTTTTTATTACCCCTTTAGGTGCAGATTTTGTGTTGCTGAAACATCTGCAAACGTTTGTGATGTTTCCAAAGCCTGGTTCACAAGTTTTTCACAGGGAAAACCCCACAGACAGACATACAGGTCCTTCTCAAAATATTAGCATATTGTGATAAAGTTCATTATTTTCCATAATGTCATGATGAAAATTTAACATTCATATATTTTAGATTCATTGCACACTAACTGAAATATTTCAGGTCTTTTATTGTCTTAATACGGATGATTTTGGCATACAGCTCATGAAAACCCAAAATTCCTATCTCACAAAATTAGCATATTTCATCCGACCAAAAAAAGAAAAGTGTTTTTAATACAAAAAACGTCAACCTTCAAATAATCATGTACAGTTATGCACTCAATACTTGGTCGGGAATCCTTTGGCAGAAATGACTGCTTCAATGCGGCGTGGCATGGAGGCAATCAGCCTGTGGCACTGCTGAGGTCTTATGGAGGCCCAGGATGCTTCGATAGCGGCCTTTAGCTCATCCAGAGTGTTGGGTCTTGAGTCTCTCAACGTTCTCTTCACAATATCCCACAGATTCTCTATGGGGTTCAGGTCAGGAGAGTTGGCAGGCCAATTGAGCACAGTGATACCATGGTCAGTAAACCATTTACCAGTGGTTTTGGCACTGTGAGCAGGTGCCAGGTTGTGCTGAAAAATGAAATCTTCATCTCCATAAAGCTTTTCAGCAGATGGAAGCATGAAGTGCTCCAAAACCTCCTGATAGCTAGCTGCATTGACCCTGCCCTTGATAAAACACAGTGGACCAACACCAGCAGCTGACACGGCACCCCAGACCATCACTGACTGTGGGTACTTGACACTGGACTTCTGGCATTTTGGCATTTCCTTCTCCCCAGTCTTCCTCCAGACTCTGGCACCTTGATTTCCGAATGACATGCAGAATTTGCTTTCATCCGAAAAAAGTACTTTGGACCACTGAGCAACAGCCCAGTGCTGCTTCTCTGTAGCCCAGGTCAGGCGCTTCTGCCGCTGTTTCTGGTTCAAAAGTGGCTTGACCTGGGGAATGCGGCACCTGTAGCCCATTTCCTGCACACGCCTGTGCACGGTGGCTCCGGATGTTTCTACTCCACTCAGTCCACTGCTTCCGCAGGTCCCCCAAGGTCTGGAATCGGCCCTTCTCCACAATCTTCCTCAGGGTCCGGTCACCTCTTCTCGCTGTGCAGCGTTTTCTGCCACACTTTTTCCTTCCCACAGACTTCCCACTGAGGTGCCTTGATACAGCACTCTGGGAACAGCCTATTCGTTCAGAAATTTCTTTCTGTGTCTTACCTTCTTGCTTGAGGGTGTCAATAGTGGCCTTCTGGACAGCAGTCAGGTCGGCAGTCTTACCCATGATTGGGGTTTTGAGTGATGAACCAGGATGGGAGTTTTAAAGGCCTCAGGAATCTTTTGCAGGTGTTTAGAGTTAACTCGTTGATTCAGATGATTAGGTTCATAGCTCGTTTAGAGACCCTTTAAATGATATGCTAATTTTGTGAGATAGGAATTTTGGGTTTTCATGAGCTGTATGCCACAATCATCCGTATTAAGACAATAAAAGACCTGAAATATTTCAGTTAGTGTGCAATGAATCTAAAATATATGAATGTTAAATTTTCATCATTACATTATGGAAAATAATGAACTTTATCACAATATGCTAATATTTTGAGAAGGACCTGTACTTGTCAATACTACTTATTAATACTACCCTCTGTAAACTGACATTTACTATAACATCTCCAAGTCACTTGCATGGAAGTTGGTATGTTGTATGGGTAGATTTTTATTCTGTTAAATCAGGATTTTCAAAAAACAGCAAAACAGATAGTGGTAAACTGTATGTTATGTGACTGACTGATTTGGTCTTTGTCTGGCCAGGTGGTTTAAGTTCTCTGTTTCTATGTTTGTTTTATTAAGCACAAAATAATCTTTCAACACTTTAACACCTTTGCGTGGCAGCATTTTGGATTCTTGCCAGAAAGTAGAACCTGATGGAGTAACAGACAGAATACAAATTATTTGTTAGCACAATGAGAATAAAACAACTCTTCTGTTAGCTGCTAACGAGGCTAAAGTTAGCATAATCTTCTGAGCTTTTTATCTCTGCATAACTAAAGGACTAATTCACAGTTTTAAATGAGTCTGAACTGCATTTGATTAGCTCTAATTCAAAGTATTTAGAATGATCAAATTTGAGCTGGATTTTTCTACATCAAAAATGAATGAATAGACAAATATTTCTGCAAAACAAAAAAATAAAAACATTTAATAAGTGACATGATGAATAAGATTGTAAAATAGTGGCTTCATATACTGAAATAAGAGCTGTTAACCCACCTTTTCATTGAAAACCTTTCCTTGATTCTCCAAACTAAGGCTGTTCTACTTCAAGATACCGACTGCTAATAGTTGCTCAGCAGAACCCCAACTAAATAGAGCAAAGTCTTCTAAGAAACTTAAAATCAGTCCAGAGCATTCTTTAACACTTCTATACTTTACTATTACTAACAGAATGTTAGCTTTATTAGTTTTTTTAAAATAAAGCTATTCTTTTAGACTTTACTTTCCAACTCATGGTGCTTGTCAAACCTTTTCAAAATTCAGTAATGTTTTGACACAGTTTCATATTAGTTTTAGACTTATCCTTCTAACAAGCCAGGACTCACAAACAACTGCAAAACAAATTGGTGTGTGTTCAGTTTATATATGTGTGAGTAAACTTTGACCGAATTTGGAGAGTACTGACAAATTACAGTTCTCAGTTATTTTAAATAAATACTTTAATAAACAGATAGATGTTTCAGTTTTAATCCAAAGGAAAATGCATAGAAAAATAAGTGACACTAGCATTTATTTTGTACGGTGGCCCTGAAGTGCAAACCACGTTACCAATCACTAGTCACAACTACAAATTTAAGACCACAACTGTGGAGCTAAATTGGGGCCATAAAGTTTGTTCAAACAAAAAAAATTTGAACCTGAAAAATAAAAGTTTGTTCAAACAAAAAAAATGTAAACCTGAAAAATAAAATTTTGTTCAGAAGAAAATAATTTGAACCTAAAAAATTAAAGTTTGTTCAAAAGAAAAACATTTGAACCTGAAAAATTATTTTGAACTGCCCCCCAAAAAAATTTGAAAACTGGAAAAAAAGGTTTTGCAACTGAAAAAAAAAACTGATGTGAAACTAGAAAAAACAAGTTCAAAACTACTTTTCAGATTTAATTTTTTTTTTTTTTCGAACTTGCAGATTTTTTTCTTCGGCTTCAAACTTTTGGCCCTGTTTTGGCGTGGGGGGCGGGGCCTCAGATCACGGGGGTGCGGAATCATGACTGACAGCTCAACACAGCGGCTGAACAACATATTCCCAGCTGTTGCATTTAGTGACCATGGGAACTGGGACTATCTGTAATACATCATCAATATTCTATATATATGTGATTGGTTTTTAAAGATAACATGCTTCACCGATAGAAGCAGCTTAGAATTGGGTTTCGGTTTCTGGTGCATTTTTGATTAAAACGTGTTTGCTCAGCTGGCTGCCCTGCAGCGCATGTTCATGTTACAGATCAGCTATTCGCCAGCGCGCAGCAGAGCTGATCTGCCTAACTGGAGCAGAGGAGAGGTTTGTCCGAGCTACCGCACCCTGTTGGCGGTCAGACCTCTCGGAGTTTCTCCGATCCATGGTCCCCAGAAGCGATCAGACTCTATCTAACACTGACTCTTAAAGGAACGACTCTCAAACAGTTTCTAACTTTCAGCTCCTTTAATCTAAATTAGGCAGAGGAATAATTACAGAGATCAGCGCCAAGGCTCCCGTCTCAGACTGTAGAGTCTGTGAAAGGATGAGGAAGAGCATCGATAGAAGATCACATGTAGTTTTATATCTGGTTCTCCAATGCAATGGATGTTCCCTCCCTCAGTGTTTATCAGTAGACTATGTGTCACCATTGTGGTGTCTATCTGGTAGGTTGTGTAGTAATGGGTGTCCATCCTTAATCTAAGTGTGCTGCTGCATTCTAATCAAACCAGTTACAGCCTGCTCCACCATCAAACCCAGTGACCCAGCCACAGGTCATTCATGACAAACCTTTGGCCATTTATCCTTGTAATGTTTGTCGATGAGCAGTCTTATCCTATTCTAACAAAAAGGAAACATTAGAACTGATGCTTTATATCATTAAGGTATAAATGGGAAAAACTGCTATGAGTCATATAAATAAAGGTTATCCTTAACAGATTGATATGGCATTGTTTAGGGCACAATGGTCCAGAAAAATATCAGCGCACCACAAACTGTCGCCTCTTCTGTACTTGATGTCGCGCTCGCCCTGCGTCTGTGCAGGGCAGTGGGCCAGTTGTTCAGCTCGTGGGCCGGTGGTTCACGTGCTGAAGTGAACCACCGGCCCAGCGCCCTGCGTCTGTGAAAGGCGGTTATTAAAAAATAAACATTCACAAAATAAGAAATGCCTAAGCCAGCGGTCCACCGGGGATTTCGGTTGTCCCGTATGCCAGTTTGCCCCTGGCTGTGAGTCACTTCAGTAAATGGAGACCAAACACGTTTCAATCAAAAATGCCCCAGAAACCGAAACCCGAGTCCAGTCCATGTGAAAACAAGTCCAGGCTTAATTATGCAAGGATATTCGGAAAATACCGGCTCGTTTTGCATCTGGTTTCATTCCTGCCGCTTAGTCTAGCGGTTCTTTTGCTTGATGTTGAGAGTATGGGAAATCTCCAACACGGACTTAAAATGCTGTGCAAATCTGTCAAGATCATATTTTCTCCACTGAGATGCACGTCGTGTATTCACGTAAGCTGCTTCTATCGGTGAAGCATGTTATCTTTAAAAACCAATCACATATATATAGAATATTGATGATGTATTACAGATAGTCCCAGTTCCCATGGTCCCTGAATGCAACAGCTGGGAATATGTTGTTCAGCCGCTGTGTTGAGCTGTCAGTCATGATTCCGCACCCCCGTGATCTGAGGCCCCGCCCCCCACGCCAAAATAGGGCCAAAAGTTTAAAGCCAAAAAAAAAATCTGCAAGTTCAAAAAAAAAAAACTTAAATCTGAAAAGTAGTTTTGAACTTGTTTTTTTCCAGTTTCACAGCAGTTTTTTTTTCAGTTGCAAAATGTTTTCCCAGTTTTCACATTTTTTGGAGGGAGGTTCAAAATTATTTTTCAGGTTCAAATGTTTTTCTTTTGAACAAACTTTTATTTTTCAGGTTCAAATTTTTTTCATTTGAACAAACTTTATGGCCCCAATTTAGCTCCATACACAAAAACATATCCGAAACAATATGACATCTTACAAAAATACAACATTAACTAAAACACAACAACATTAACCAAGCACAATTACAAATAACAAAAACACAACAACATTAACTCAAAACACAACAGCATTAACTCAAAACACAACAACATTAACTAAAACACAACATTAACTAAAACACAACAACATTAACTCAAAACACAACAACATTAACTAAAACACAACAACATTAACTAAAACACAACAACATTAACCAAGCACATTTACAAATAACAAAAACACAACAGCATTAACTCAAAACACAACAACATTAACTAAAACACAACATTAACTAAAACACAACAACATTAACCAAGCACAATTACAAATAACAAAAACACAACAACATTAACTCAAAACACAACAACATTAACTAAAACACAACAACATTAACCAAGCACAATTACAAATAACAAAAACACAACAGCATTAACTCAAAACACAACAACATTAACTAAAACACAACAACATTAACCAAGCACAATTACAAATAACAAAAACACAACAACATTAACTCAAAACACAACATTAACTAAAACACAACAACATTAACCAAGCACAATTACAAATAACAAAAACACAACAACATCAACTAAATCACAACAACATCAACTAAATCACAACAACATTAACAAAAACACAACAACATTAACTAAAACACAACAACATTAACCAAGCACAATTACAAATAACAAAAACACAACAACATCAACTAAATCACAACAACATCAACTAAATCACAACAACATTAACAAAAACACAACAACATTAACTAAATCACAACAACATTAACTAAGCACAATTACAAATAACAAAAATGTGGTTGTGATGTGGCTTGTTTGTGGAAATACAAACAACAATCCTTCTGTCATTGCTCTCAATTTTATAAACTGTGTCAAGAGTCTTGGAGTGATACCAATGAGACTACGAACAGACCTTGGGACTGAGAATGGGACTATGGCAGCAATACAGTGTACCTTCCGTCATGTGCATACGGACTATTATGCTAGATCATCAAGCCACAGTTACGGATCATCAACAGGGAGTCAACCCATCAAGTCATGGTGGTCTTTTTTCAGAAGAGGAAGGTGGGTACATCTGTGTTTGGTAGATGCGATGTACAGTGGAAGCTGATCAGCATTGATTTTATAACATTTTCTTGTTTTGCACACTATCATGCCATATTGAGTTTGCTCAAAAAATTACTTACCATAAGCAAATGAGTGTTTTCCACTGTCTGGTTACAGAAGATACACCAACATTTTTAGGCTATGTTTGTGGAATAGTCACTTTTTGTAAAGGACTGCTTTCATCCAGAGGTTCCCATGGCTGAAGTAAAGACACACAACACATGTCACATAAAAACAGTTACATGGTTCTACGGAGCTGAAGTAAAAGGTAAATGGTGCTTGTAATCATCAAACAACCCAAACAAGAAGGACATACCAAATACATTTTAAATTGTACTTACTAGTGTATCAGCAAGATCAAACTATAAGGATTTTTTAATAACAATCTTTGGGTCGGACTCAGACAAGTCTAACAAATTACCAACAGCAAAAAAAAAAAAAAAAAAACAAACAACAAAAAAGAAATTTCTACTAATTGATAATACTATATTTGTTAAACAATGTTAGGTTATATCCAAATGCATAAACACATCATTGGTAAAAACTCATGACTCAGCAGATCCCAAAGCTTTCAATTTTCAAGGAAGTAACTTGACATGAAGGAGCTAATGTATGCATGCAATTGACTTGATTGGTTTATGCCAGTGATGCACAACTTCAAAATTTACATATGTTGACGTTTAGACAATGTGTGCCAAACTCCACACACAAACTTTACAGCTTACCTTCTTCAAAGTCCCTTTTCAAGCAGATGAAAACAGTAATGCTTTGATATGACTTGCCAACTTCAGCCTTATAAGCAGCAAGGGTAAAAGGTCTTTGTGTCCCAAGGATATTAATGACCTCTGTCCCATCTGGATACAGAAGAAGGAAAGGCTCATCTTTTACATCTTTATTCCTTCATTTTTTTAACAGCCTGACTGAGCAGAGTTGTGGCAGAGATATCTGGGTCTGTTGTAAGGGAAATAGTTTTTCCCCGCTGTGGCCTTAGACAACCCTTCTGAATTACCATCAAGCCAACATTTATCTGAAAGAAAAAAGATTTGAAAGACTGAGAAAGGTTTAAAAATATTGTCAAAATTGTTCTTTTTGCTTTTAATTCTAGTGTTACATTTTACAATAACAACCAAATGGACCAATTAAATACTAACAGTCAAAGCAGAATGATGGAAACCTTTACTTTTAAACCACAGATTTGGATACAAACAGATCATAATAATGCTTGGTAATTTATTAATCAATAGCTGATTTACTATTTTGATTGATCATGAATTGACAATTTGCTGACTGGTTAACAAGTATTCTGCATAGCTTTGTTACGCTGAACTTTCTTCATACCAGAATCCTTGATAAAAGCTGCTTGTTTTTAGTCGGAACCATAACTAACCTACCCCAACTTTTATTTTCCCCTTGTGCTTTAACCCCTTTCTCCCTAGAGAAAACTTTTGTCGCTCCTCGTTTTTCTTTTGTCAGTATTCTAGGAAGGTGCTGAAGGCTGGAGTTGGGCAGGGTGGGATAGCCTGTCATGCTAAAGTCAATGGGTGAAAAAATGACAAAGTCGCACATCAGAGAGATGCATAGCCATATATGCATAGACATGCTATACTAACCAGAGCAACACAGATTTCCCTGGTAAATAGCGCCCAGGAATGCAACGGACATTTATATTTTACCTATAAATGTTGCTGTATTACTGAAACCTAGGTACATGTTTAATTCAGCATTTGAATTTACCAGGCCCATTCAAATGAATACGGGCACGGTCTGGACGCCGTTAACATTAACAAGGTACTACATCCATTAGACAAATAAACAATTTTTCATGCTTATGAACTTACTTGAAGGCTGTGGAGTAGCTCCAACACATATTTCTTGAATCCTCTTGCCACAGCTGCTGCAAAAGTTCGGTGACAGCTCAACCAACTCTTTTCCGCAGCTTGAGCAATACATAGCGCTGTGACTGTCTACCTGCCGATCCAAACATTGAAAGAGCTAAAGCCCTAACTTCCGGTTCAAAAGCCAAAAGTGGCATCATCCAATCAGAGATTTCCCAGGTTTTCCCACTAGGGCCTTCCTCTTCCGTTTAGTTAATATTGTGTTTTAGTTAATGTTGTTGTGTTTTTGTTATTTGTAATTGTGCTTAGTTAATGTTGTTGTGTTTTAGTTAATGTTGTGTTTTTGTAAGATGTCGTAGTGTTTCGGATATGTTGTGTTTTTAAATTTGTAGTTGTGACTAGTGATTTGTTGATGTGGTTTGCACTTCAGGGCCACCATAAATTTTGACCTAATTTATTGCAGACAGTATGAACACAACACATCTGAACCTTTTCCTTTTAGTTTTTTCTTTTAGTTATTTATTTATGAGTAAATCTTTATTTGTTTATGTTTTTAGTCCGCAGGGATTTTTGCAAAAGAAAGTTGAAACACGGCCAATTTACAGCTGGTAACAAGGTAGAAAAATTATAATGATGATGTTTCAAATAGGGGATGTCAACATTTGATTTTAATCCATGTCCTGTTTTGGACATGCCAGTTCCTTACAAGGCTTGGTCTTTGTGGGGAACTAAGAAGAAAAAGATTGAAACTTTTTTTGCTTAAAGATGCTACTTAATAAAGGTGGAAAAGGCTCTGCAAAAATTCTTGTTTGCATTGTAGTTACAAACATTTTTTGAATCAGAAGTGGATGTTCTTGTTAAGGACATCAGTCACTGATTAAAAAAAAACATTGGCATGAACGTGGGGCTGCACGGTGGAGTAGTTGGTAGCACTGGTGCCTTGCAGCTGGGGGTCTTTCTGCATGGAGTTAGCATGTTCCTTCTGTGCATGCGTGGGTTCTCACCTGGTACTCCGGCTTCCTCCCACAGTCCAAAGACGTGCCTGTTAGGTTAATTTGTCTCTCTAAATTGCCCTTAGGTATGTGTGCTTGGTTGTTTGTGTGTTGCCCTGCGATGGACTGGCGACCTGTCCAGGGTGTACCCTGCCTCCCGCCCGTAGACTGTGGAGATAGGCACCAGCTTACCCACAACCCACCATGGAATAAGCGATAGAAAATGACTGACATTGGCATGAACTACGGCACAGAGGTACAGTTACAAAGTTCACATAAAACTTCATCATGCAAAACAGACGTTTCCTGGAAACCTTGTTCAAATGTGGTGCTGACTTCTCTGACTCTTAAGGTATCTGAGCTAAGAGAAAATATCAAAAAGGGCAAAAAAGAGAAAAGATCAAATAAATCAGAATTCATAATACTTAATAGGATGAAAGGGATGGGACCAAAACTAAATAGACCATTTCAGACTGGTTTCAGTAATAAGTCTCTTACATTACGGGAATGAATGGACATTTATCACTAATTATACACTCTCAAAGCTACTGCTATTGTGAAGGACTCCATCTCAATCACTGAGCTCCCTACCCTCAAGAACGAGGCATCCAGCTCCTCACTGCCAGACAACAAACAGCTTCTTCCCTCAAGCCAGCTGTGGTTTTAGATATATTAACATGGCTTACTGCCCAGGGCAGCATGGAGTTGAGGGTTGCACATATACTAAAAGGAAAACAAAATTGAGTATTAATCCTTTGTGTATTTACATGTTCAGTAAGATAGGATTGGACACCCTCTTCTGTTGTGCAGTGTGAGGAGTGTAAGAAAATATGGCACTGCTCCATGGCCAGTTAATGAAGCTGAAGTTAGTATCGGATTCACACTACACATCTGTAAAAAAGTATTTTTATAAAGCACACGAATTCACTCAACATATCGAATGAACATATATATTTTTTGGTTCTAAATTGTTCTTATAAGATATATAAAGCATTTTTGCAGAAATGGCTTAATGCAAAGAGTGTTTCTACAGTATCTTTGACTTTGTGTGCGAAGGCAGGAGGAGCTTGCCCAAGAAGCCATCCATGCAAGAATTGCTACTGCCCCGAGCTGTTTGACTTTTAAACACCCAGAAACTAAATTGAAAATTAACACATTCTGAATGCATATCTCTACCCAAGCTTTACCCATTTGACTCACTCTGTTTGCACATTTGTTGCATTGTTTTGCACCTCAATGAGACTACATTTCGCACTGTGCCCTGTTCCTAGTCTGTCTCCATTGCTTCCACTGTCTCATGTAATAATTCTCTTTCAGTGCCTGAACACATTTGCACAATGCATAAGTGTATAGTAGTGGTGCATTATGTTGCATATGTTTTTTCACATCTCTTTGTATTTTTTCTAACTGATTGCACAGCATGGCTAATGGAAGATTGTCTTATTTCAGTATGTATTGTATAACCTGTACACCGCCTTGCAAAATTATTCACACCTCCTGAACCTCCTTCCTTGTGCTTTCTGTGTCTTCTATGTGACCTGTGGCAAGCTTTAAAACAACGCCTTTGTGACTTTTTATCAATAGGTGCTTTCTTCTTGCCACTCTTCTATACTGGCCAGATTTGTGGAATGTACGACCAATAGCCATGCTGTCTCCAGATTGTCCCACCTGTGAATCTCTGTAGCTCCTCCAGAGGTGACTTCTGAATGAATTTGGTTGCACTGCATTTTATTAGGTGGTATCAGATGAAAGCGGGCCGATACAAATGGGTGACACACTTTTCAGATGCTGAAATTTGTTGTTGTGAATTGACAAAATGTGAAAAAGTTTAAGTAGCATGAATATTTTTAAAATATATGGTTGAGAAGACAATAAAAACCTCTCGATCCTTGACTTGAATTTTGACTCTGACGTATCTTAGCAATTTAAAAATTAATAAAACAAACACCTGAAACATCTGCTTTAAATTTAATTGCAAAAACAGATTTAAAGAAACAAATGCTTCGTCTTTATCAACTCTTTAGACATCTAGATTATGAACAACCTCAACCGGTTTAGTGTACTGAAACTTTAAATAAATCCTGTCTAAATATTTTGCTCCAAAAAGAGAAAAGTCACAGCAGACATGCAGCAGAAATCCCCACAAGAAGGAGTCTTCAATTTTTAGAAGGTCATTTGTCATTTGTCTTAGATGTTGCACTGACAGTTTGGTCTGTAATAAACATCTCAGCATCCATCTCATCCTGTTCCCTATTCTATCTATTGTTCAGGTGGATTCCTGCAGAACGGTGCATATAGGACTTTATGGGACTAGTCTTCACAGGACAGGATCAGTTTTGTACATAAAAACAGCAATTAACCAGATACACTTATTTATTGAACAGTTCTTTTACAAACTTTGCAGAACATGAAACATGACTTCTTTTTCATATTAAACAAAAATCATAACTGCTGATAAGGTCTTTTCCCTTTAAAAGGTCCCGTGTCTTCACTCTGAAAAGCAGCAGTCGAATCATCTTTACTCAGGCTGGAGAAAATTTCAGGCTTCAGCAGCGTCGGAAACGTCTTCTTAACACCCCCCCTCCTTTCCAGCAGCAGGGTCTCCATCCTCCGCTGTCAACTGTCAGATCAAAATCTTTCCCGCCTGTCATGCCGCAACCTTTGACTCAATCTCTCTGCCCACCTACCACCACACTTCCTTTCCAAAGATAGAAATGCGGTTTAATGTAGCTGCCGCGAATCAAAAGCTCATGTGTCTCCTAGAATCTGGACAACAGAAATATTGCTGATGCGTTTGGCAAGTTTCATTCCCACCGCTGCATTCTCACACCGGCCCCAGGCAGTCTTGACACTGAGTAGTTTCCCATCTGTCACTGTGCTGTCACAGGCTGTACACATTAGTCCAAAAAGTGCTTTCTGGATTTCTGTTTTCAGGTTTTTTTGGCCCCATACTTGCTGAGGCAGCTGTGACATTCTTCCCTAGGACCGGGCTGACTGCGGCCTTCCTCTGCTTGAAGGCTTGAAGTGAGTTTGTTCCACGGGTTGCCACTAAGGCTTGTTGAGTCCAATGGATAAACTAATGAGCCCCTGAAGGCTAGTGGATATGCCCAATAGTCTTGTTATAATGCCAAGATGGCAACAGCATGGGTGCAGGGGGATGGGTGGTTGTTAGGGTAATAGAGAAAGAGAGGCATGCCAGAGGGAAAGATAGTGTGACTTGGAATTTAAGAAAGCAGTTGGGAAGCTATGGCCATGCCAGAAGCTGGTTGAAATCATTAATTTGTCACTGAAGAGATTTAAAATTAAAAATGCACTGCAACATATTACCAGGATTTAAGTGACAGCTTCTTATTTGAGAATCAAAAGCTAGCATTTTATTGTCACACACTTGCTAATTACCATTATCCATGAAGCCAAACTGTGAACAAATTAGCAGCATATGTTGGTTAGAGTTCAAAATGTAACACTCCCTACCCTGATTACACAGATCAGGTATAACATTATGGCCACCTGCCTGCAAGGGTGTTAATCCCCCGTTTGATGCCAAAACTGCCCCGATCCATTGAGCCATGATCTCTACTAGACCCCAGGGTAGTGTGCAGTGTGCTGTGGGATCAGGCACCAAAATGTTAGCAGCAGATCCTTTACATTCATTAGATTCTAAGGTGTGGCCTCAATGGATTGGAATTGTTTGTAAAGGACATCCCACAGATGCTTGATTGCATTGAGGTCGAGGGAATTTGGAGATAAGTCCAGAAATATAAGCAGGGTATTTTCCTCTCACCTGATGTGTTTTGTGCTACAATCTTTTGTGTGTGTCTGTGTGTTTTTTTTAACAACTAAAGATCCAACCTGGACAACATCCATCCATCCGCGCAGCCACCCATACATCCATTGTGTTCTATTTATCTGTAATCGGGTCAGGGAGGTTACAGGTCCAGCCTTGTTCTTCTTTCTGTCATGATCCGACTACAGGTGAGGCTCCAGACGTAGATGAACTAAAAAATCTAGAGCTTATGTTTTATGGCTTCTTTCTTCACACCAACAGACCAGAGCAGCACCAACATTGGAAAAGGCACTAAGATACCTAAAGTTCTCTGCTTAAAGTCCACCTTTTAATCATTGAAAACACACGGCCTTAGACTTTGCAGATCTTACTTTTATCCCAAACACGTCCTGTAAATGGGAATACTTAAGATTTTATTGAATAGACTTTAGTGATTCCTAAAATTGGCACAGCCATTAGAAATGAAAACAATAAAAAAACCATGAAAGAGCAAAGTCAGAATGAAACAGGAACTATACCATGATTCTAACCTCTTTGAACACTTTTTTAAACAAGTTTCTAGTCTCTTTCAGGAAGAGTTTTGCTTATTTGTCAGGAGATGGCAAGAGCAAACATTTTGTGATCTTTCTTTTTCAAAATGACTTCAAGATCCTCAGGATAGATGACCCGTTAGGATTGGGTGACTAAAACAGGAACTCAATCTAATGCCTCATTTCCTCTCAGAGATGAGACCTTGACCTCTCCCAACAGGATCCCTGTCTTTCTACACTGGCCATGTTGTAATCTCACACTTCACCGTCTCGCTTAATCCAAAAATAATATCAAACACATTAGTAAAGGCAAAGGGCTGGAAAATCCAATTTGAAAATCATACTGTATGCTCCAAGACTTGATCATTCCATATTTGTGGTGTCAAGTGTGGTTTTATTAAACATTTATCTTAGATGGGGGAAAACATGACAAAGAAAGCAGGTGAAATCAAGAATTGACTTGAGCATTTTGTTTCCAGACTCAGCATTAGAACGTTTGTTTCTCGGAAGTAAATTAAAGAACAATGAAAATCTTTTCCAGACGACCAAGCACATCGGCTCTCTGAAAAAACCTCTTAAGAACCTAGGAAATATGTTTACTGTTGACAGCTTATTTAATTTTCACAGCAAGGTTATTAGCCCCTCCAGCAGCATGGCTCCAAGAATATCATTGCTGGTTTGGAGGTTGGTTCACTGATTGGGTTGAGACTGAATTTTCAGCTTGGAAGAATGGACTGGCTGGATGCCACGCAATGAGTTTTGCACAGACATTGGCAATCCTTGGGGTATATCGCTTACTGACCTTGGTGGTACTCTCACTTCCTATCATAAAGCACTTGAACGAATAAATGTTTGGTTCATTGGTATAATTTGTTGCAGATATTTATGGTTTTCAGGGGATGATGGTCAGTATAACATCTCAAATAAATTGTTGGGCTGACATGGATGTTGGCTGAAAGTCTATGCTTCTTATCTTTACTTTGCAAAGCAGAGTTTCAGGAGATTTGTGAGATCACAGCAGATGAGCAATATTTGGTTGATTCATAAACAAAAGATGAAATTCATCAGGCTTGATCTGCACCAGAATTTACTTTAGTCCTCACAGTGACTACTTACCGAATTCTTCACTCAATCACATGGCAAATTACTTGGTGCTGTTAATGAATTCAGCCTCTAGAGTTGAACAGATAAGAGGACACAAACATCCTGAAGGTTACAACCAGTTCACCTCTGGTTGGATTAAAGATATATCACTGGTCTACCCAAAGAAAACTGGGTCGCTATTAAAAGCAAAGTCCAACTAATGATACTGCTTCTTATCTTGCTTCATATGCTGGTATATAAAACAATAAAATTTACATTTGTCTAAGCATGAATTGTATTTTGTGAAACATCAGGTCTTATCAGGTGCCTGAAGTATATTCAATTCAATTCAAAAATACTTTATTCATCTCAAAGGGAAATTCAATGCTGTTGTAGCACATTTTATGCAGGTTTCTTCAAAGAGCTGTTGTAGATGCTGATGGCTGTGGGCAGGAAGGATGTCTTGAAGAAGCCTCTGTCTGAAGACACTCTGTTGTTGTACAACAGTCTTAGAAGAGGATGCTCAGGGTTCTCCATAATGTTCTTCATCTTATGAAAAATCCTTATTTGCACAATGATCTCCAGAGGTTCCAGAGGGGTCCCCAGAAGAGAGCCAGCCTTCTTTATTAGCTTGTTCATATATATGTATGTGATTGGACTGCTCTATACATCTTCATCTCTGTAGACAGAGCCCTGGCATCATGTAGCATGAAATTAATAAAAAAAAATCCTCTCTGCAACATTGGTGTAACCCTTACATAGATTTTGTAACAGTAGCTCCTATGTATGGTATATATGCTGTCTCTCAGTTGCATCATCGTACACCACTGAGATTCAAAGCAGATACACAATCATGTGTTGGAGGTATAACAAGTTTGTTTTTATATGATGATTGTTATGTGCTGCTGGCTTAGGAGGAAGTGTCACTCTAGCACTAGTTACCCATCTGATGTGTGTTCTCCAAGATGGCGGACAGGAGGTTTGGTGCTGTCATTTGAAAAGGCGGTTACCATTAGCTAGTTGCTAGTTCATATCAGAAATATTTTATCACAATATTTTGTGGTATTAAGTGTGATAATGATAAATGCGACTAACAATTATTTAAAAATGCATCCTTTTTGGCAATATCTCTGCCATTACATACCTTCAGAGGCCCACAAACGTAAGCTATAAAAGTAAAATTTACCCATTATCAAATATGCTACTTCAGTACACTGGTTACAACAAGTATTGCAATAGTACCACTAACAGTACACACTAATTGCATTAAAATTCATTCTATTTATTGGTGCTACCATTTAATCAACAGGGGTAACAATCACAGTATATTGTTGACCTGATTGATTAAAGTGGTAGTAACTTTGAGCAGGGTAAAAACATTTTCAAGAGAATACATATACAGGTGCCTTTTTGAATAAATCCCTGCAATTGAACTAGGAGTTCTCATTTTTATCAGTACAAATATATTATACTGATATTTTTCACATCCTTTTACAAATGGTCAAACAGGGTGTGGCTTGTGGTGCACCAGTAGAGCGCGCAACGCATGTACAGAGGCCTTAGTCCTCAACAAAGCTGTCACAGGTTTGAGTCCCGGCCCAGTGACATTTTCTGCATGTCTTCCCTCCATGAAAAAAGCCAAATTGTCAAACAAACTAATGACCCTAGTTTCCTCGTGTAAGTGGTTTACATTCTTACCTTGCACAGTCACCACATTAGTATGTTGGATTGGCGAAGTTAGCATGCATCCATCACAGCTGGCAGATATAGTTAACCAATGCTAATATCCTTAAAACAGAGTGGCTAAACATCTCCCCATTCAAATATGAAGTCTGACTTTCCAACATGGAAATCAATGGTTCAACAGTCGAAGATTTCATCTAAGTGGAAAAACTTTCAAAAAGTGTCCAAAGGTAATTTTACTCAAAGAAATTTAGGAACAATACACCGCACAGAAGTTTATTACCATCCTACTGCTTTTGCACATCAGCTATATGTATAAAAGAAGGGCTAGCAAAACCTGTCTTCCAAGTACGGACAAGTAATTACTTAGGCAGGTTGTGTAGCAGACCTTTACTCAGGCTGAAATGTTTCTTTTGAGTACTGTATGAAAAGGCTAATGAGCCGCACGGTGTCGGCAGATGGCAGCGTGCAGGCCCAAAACTTTTAATTTGACGCTTCTAGTGTCTATCATGAAAGGGTAGAAGACAAAGAAAGCCTGGAAGTGGAAACGCCTTCAGGATGACTGTGTCTGTCAGTGTGTTCAGTATACCAGCAGCAGCCAGTAATGTGCCGTTGCTCCTCCTGCTCGGCCAACTTGAAACAAATGGGTTATTTAGAGCCCACTTCATTTGCACTTGTGGAGAAAGGGCCGAGAGGAAATGAAAGCCCCTGACGGTTCAGCGTTAGATGTAGTTAATTAGCCAATTCACTCTGTGCTTTGCCGCCTCAGTGGGCGTAGTACCTCTTTGTATTTTTACACGTAATTGTCACTTGCTGCATCAGCATTCAGCAGATCCAGGCATGCAGTCAGTAGTGGATATTTCCCCCTCGTTCCTGCCAGGACTTTGTAAAAATAGACGTGCAGGCAGATATTATGCTGCACAGTTTTTCAAAGACAGCCTGTTTGCACTGAATGCTGTGTTCATGGTGCATAAAGCAGAGGGATTTCCAGCTGTGTCTAACAGCAGTGAACTTTATTCAGCTGGTGTGACTTTTTACAGCCAGTGTAATTATAAAAAATGGTCATGTCTTAATTTACATTTCCAGAAAATCCACTAAAAGAACTTTGAGAATGGCAACCCTCTTTTTCAGAAAGAAAACGCAGATCAACAGCTCAGCTAGGAGCTCATCGAGTCTGTAATGCACAGAACCATCAATCCATCATCTATATTCGTTTATTTTTACAGGGTCATGGGGGTGCCTATTTTCAGTGGTTATTGAGCGAGAGGCGGGGCTGCTGCTATCAAATATTCCTGCAGGTCTTTTGCAGTCAGTCCATGGTATTTGACCCCCAGCCTCCTCAGGACTCTGGTGGCAGCTGCTGATGGCTTCCCCCATCTGCCATGTCCAGGTGTAGTCACTGTTTCTTTGGCTTCAAATTATGCTTTCAACTGTATCTGTAGGAACATTTAGGGCTTTTGTCATCTTTTTGTATACTTTCGTATTTCTCTGAATATTTTTGGACAGTTTTCTTCATTGAGCCCGTTTTGTAACATGCAATAATACGTCACCGTCAACAATTCAGATATTTGAGCTGTTCTGTCTCAAGCATACCTGATGCAACTAATGGAGCCCCTGATTGGTTGTATCAAGTGGGCCTGAGCAGATGTACAATGCCAGGAAGTTTCTTTGCCAGCAGGAAATGAGACAGTAAAATGATTACAAAACAATGTAAAAAGAGCAACCATTTTGAATAAAAAAAAACTTGTTTTTATTTAAATAAAAAAATGGCATGTTGAAAATTATGCAAACCCTCCCCAGTAATCACTGGATAAATCATTATTGACATTACAGCAATAAAACCCTTTTGTACAATTGCTGTCCAGCTTTTTGCATGTTGTGGCATTTTGAAGGAGAAACATGTTGATAAAATTTAAAATTACTTTAAACCTAAACCTGCCAGGTGTACGAATCATTTTTGGCTCAACTGTATGCTGTCCTTCTTGGTTAAATAATGCATGAAGAGCTATGCTGCATAAATCCCATCAACTGCTTCTACATGCATGTGAAAAAGAAGCATCACTTTGCATGCCTTCGGAGTGATGTGCCTGGATATGATTTATACTATGACCCCCACATACACCAACATTTCTTTCATGCAAATAAAAGACGGTGTTTTTCTGCTGTAAAAAAAAAAAGTTATGTTTATTATAACTGTAAAAACTGCAGATAGTTATTGTACATACACATTAAAAAAAATCAATTACTACAGTGAAGTGACCAACCCTTGGAGAACTCTAAAAACATTCAAGTTTAACACTGCCAGCCAGGACTAACATCCTGGCAGCATCATGTCTCAACATGAAAACGTCAACATGCTTCAACATATCACATACTTTCTAAATTCCACACTGAGCTCAATCCGTTGTTGTGCAGACAAAAAAAAATGCGTGTGGAAGCTCAGAGAGGGACACGGTCTTCTCTTCAAGAATGCCGAGCAGAGTCGGGACTTTCTGGGTGTCTCACAGTTTCAGGTACGCCACCTATGAAAGATAAGGGGGAAGTTCAGCAAACACAAAAAATCTATTCTGAGCATAGAAAGCAGAATAAAACAAAAATGTCAGTTTCCTGAATGGGTGCAATGGTTTCTTTTTTTTCCCCATTTGATGCTCAAACCCACTGGATCTCTCTGCTCCGCTTATTAGGACAGCAACAAACTATCTGCATTCACTAATCTTCAAACAACAAACAAAAAACACATAAGGTAGGGATCTAACAAACTTCAAAAACACACATTCAGATAAACAAAACCCAGAAAAATAAATGGGCTCAGCGCCATCCTTTCCCTCCATCTGCTCTTCCTGGGTGTTTGCCTGCTGCAGACAATGGTTGCGCTCCACTGAGGGCTCCATATTGGGATGATGGATGAGGGCATTTGCCACACTGAAGGCCTTGTCTTCTCCATCCCCGTGCCAATGTCTGCTCACCGCT
Organism: Girardinichthys multiradiatus; assembly: GCF_021462225.1. Lineage (NCBI taxonomy): Eukaryota > Metazoa > Chordata > Actinopteri > Cyprinodontiformes > Goodeidae > Girardinichthys > Girardinichthys multiradiatus. The sequence goes on from NC_061796.1 coordinate 18,111,156, forward strand.
CAAGCACATCAGTCGTAATTCATACAAATTATACAAAATGGCAACTTAGGGGTGAAGTGTACACAGTCCATGAGAGGGGTGACTCAGAAACCAGAGGCCTGGGAGTCTGGACAGCAGAGAGCTGCAATATACTGGCTAGATAGAGCTGCTCTATTAGGAGGAAAAACAGAGTGGAATTAAAAGGAGAATAAATAAAAGTAATCCTTCAGTGAGAAGATTTGACAAGCACTAAGCTAACAAATTCTGCAAAATATGGTTTTATAAAAAAAAGAAAAGTCTGTATAAAACAGAAAATTTTTGGGCCAGTAACCAAAAAAAAAAAAAAAAAAAATTAATTCAAGGCAAATAACGTTCATAATACAAAATAATAATCAGGCTCATGTCTCAGATACTAGAAAAAAAAATACAGAACATTGAAATAATTTTCATAGCTCATGAATGTATTTTATTTTGTTATTTTACAACCACAAGTTTGAATTATTTTATTGGGATAGAACAATCCAAAGTATTGTATTATGATTTGGAAATGGTAGGAAAAGGATGCTTTTTTTTTTCTTTGCAAAAATAGCTCAAGCTCCATTAGACTGAATGAAGAGCTTGCTACAAATTCGGGGTCTGGGCTTTGACTGGGCCATTCTAACATGTGAATATGCTCTATTGTAAACTGTTCCATTGGAGCTCTGAGTCTATGTTCACTGCTGGATGGTGAACCTCAACCTCAACTCTTCTACAGCTGCCATGGTATTCGCCCCACAGCACCAAAAAAAAAAAGAAGCAAATAATTCCAATTAAATAAAAAGAATGCAATTCTTTATCTGACATGTACATATATAGCATACTAATTTAACAGCCAATTAAATATCAGTGCGATGAACTATTAATGTACTCCTGGCACATAGGTAATGTGCCAGGAGTACATTATTGTGCTGAAGATCCTGAGTTTGAACCTTGGTGTGCGCTGTGTGAGATGCAGCATAGTTCTAACGCTTAAAAGGCTGGTTCAGATTATGGCCATGTTTCCTTTCCTGTCCACAGCTGTAAACTGAAGAGATCACACTGACATACAGCATCATTTTCTTCCAAATCAGACTGCAACACATGGGGTGAGTTGGGTTGCACCAACTAAAAGTGAAGAAGGGTGAGACTATAATTCAACAATTACTTTTTGTATGCTTGCTGATTAAAAAAGTATAAGAATTATCAGAGACCTTCTAAACTTGTCAGACTGCAGGGAGTGATCAGATTTCTTTAGGTCAAAAAATGAGGAAGTTGAAACATAAATTTGCTCCTTCACTTTTAAAAATAGGAAAGCAGCGGTTCTGCTTGTTCCATTGTTCAGGCACTTATGTTCAGGATTATCTGCAATGTCAGCTTTCAACATACTTGTATGTAAAAAAGTTCAGTTTATTACATCTGATCAGATCACCTTTTTCATATGTTTGCCAGTGGCTTTCTGCTAACTGCAAACAGGACATCCTTTGGCCTCTTCTTTCCCCCTGTCCCTGAGGCTGGATTTGTGTGGTGCATGTTGAGATATCTCCCCACCTAAGCTGTGGATCTCTGCAGCATCTCCAGATTTAATATGGACCTTCACTGGTTTCTTTGATTAATTAGCGTGTTAATTTACCTGGACAGCCATGTCTTAGCAAAGCTTCCTGGATGATAGATCAAAAACTGCTCTGTGAGATGTTCAAATTAATAATTCATCCAATTTTATTTGGCAAAAACATTAGCAAAAATATTTTTATTACAGTTTTCACTTAGTGGTCCATTACATAAAATCCTAATAAAATACACTAAACTGTCAAGGCGTATAAACAACTTTGCAAGGCACTGTAGCTGGTTTTAAAACTGTTCTCTCTAATGAAATGTCTGAAAATGATCCGGAGTAACAGTCAAACTATAATTATCATCTTGAGAGGGCAAATTCACTACATCACAGCAAGTCATCTGATTTGGTCCAGTAATGTGGAAAACAAGATGGAGGGCCCCATTTGGACCGAACGTTGTCATGAACACAAACTGTAAACTTCATAGTACAAGCAGTTTGGTTAAAGCATCACAGATACAAAACTAATTGTCTTGCTCACAGCAGGTCTTTTTTTCCCTTTCTTGTAAATCAATGAGTGTACTAGGAGAAGCTGCACAAAAAAGGCTTCTCAGATACATTTACAACTGTGAAATACAAAATATGAGCACATTCAGGGTTTCTGACAGTAGGCCTGTCTACTAAATGGAGCATAATATGCCTAAGGGTGCTTTAGCTCTTTGATTTGAGCAGAAAAGACTTAAATATTAAACATCAGTAAAATATTGGGAATAACACACCTAGCTGTTAGGACAGATTTAATCGATAGTTTAATTTCCCACCCGTACAAAAGCTCTTCAAAAGGTTTACTGAAAACAGCAGGCGGTGTTGAGACAATGATAAGAGGCTGGTAAAGGGAGTCTTTGATGCTGGGTGCCAGAACTCTTATCTAAACACTCCAAACTTGGCAAGCAGCACGTAGAATATTTCTTTTTATGTGAAGAAACAGGCCGAGACGGGCGAGGACACGTAGAACCTGATTAAAGGAACACGGGTAATGTCAAACAGAATAACATTTCAAACATAATAATAACACTACAATGTTTTAACCTGTAACATGTCACAGACTTTACTTCTTTTTTTTTTAACCACAGCCACGTAAGCATTCTTTATGCAAAACTAAAGCTGCCATAACCAAGAATAGCAACAGAAATAAATCAATGGCTTAATAATGTAATTTTGTGACAAACCAATAAACAAAAACAAATCATTTTTTCTGTTATTAATTTTATTGTAATTTATTCCTTACTTTTTATTTATTTTTAGAGACATTTATGAGAAAAGCAAAACAGAATATGGAACAAAATTGTTGGAGGTGAATAAAGACGACACAAATTGGAAAGTAATAGAGAAGAAAATATATCTATAGCAGTAACAAAAGTGACTATATTTAATTTAACTATTACAATACTTGAAGTTTGGCTATCCAGGAGAAAACGTGGAGTAGAGCCACTGCTCATCCACATCAACAAGAGCCAGTTAAAGTTGTTAAGACATCTGGTAAGTGTTCACCCTGGATGCCTCTCTAGGGAGGTTTTCCAGGCATGTGCAATTGAGAGGAAACCCCGAAAAAGACCCAGGACACGCTGGAGAGACTACATCTCTGGGCTGACCTAGGAACGCCTTGGGTTCTCCCAGAAAAGCTAGAAGAGGTGACTGTGAAAAGAGATGCATGGGCTCCCTTAGTCAAGCTGCTGTCCCCGCAACTCGACCCTTTAATTTATTTCTAAACTTACTCTTAACTAAGGCAGCTTTGGTTCCCCACAATTCTCAGGCTGGGTTGTTTTTAACAGTTATTTCATACAGAATCAATAAACCTCATTTTGAGAGCATTATTGATTGAAATTCACAGTTGGCAGAGTTGAATTTATTTTATTAATGTGGAAGAACCACACAGACTGCAACCCATTCAGCTATTTATGTTATACATTATTGAAAAACTCAGTAAAAACGATCACATCTGCCCAGTAAAACAGAGACAGGCAAAGCAGAATTGGTTTCTTCTCTGGGGTCTCTTTCCAATAGGACGTGCATTGAAAACCTCTAAAGAGAGGCCCTCTGGAAGCATCCTAATCAGATCCTGAAATTGGGATGGGTACCTTTCAAATTTGACCTGATACGGTACTGATACCCGAGAATTGATACCGGTACTTAACGGTACCAGTTTTCTGTACTTTTGTGTGACTTTATGTGGTAATGTTAATTTATTTTTTAAAACCCAGCCATGTTGCTGGCTGCAGACGACCAGTTGCTAACGGATGCAGGCGTGCTAACGGTGCCGAATGCAGGAGTTGTAGATCTGAAGCTGAAGAAAATTGTTCTTCAGCCTTGAGAAAAATCTTGTAGTTAACCAGGTTGTTCCTCAGATTAGAAGTATTCCCGCCGCTGACCTTGCACTTCGCATCACAAATTTTGCAGTGAACATAATCTGCATCGCATTTTGAAAAGAGGAGCCATACTTTTGAGCTCTTTCCATCAGCCATGTTTTGTTGACAGTACCAGCGGCTACTAACTCTTGTGTGTGCAATGCTGTGTTCATGTCTAACATGGAAAATCCTCCACTCTTCCACTCCCTCAGTGTCACCATGATGTGTTTAGGTACCGAAACATCGTACTGTTTGATTTTACGTGAAGCGGTACTAGGTAGTGCCGACGGAATTCGGTCGGTACCTATAAAAGTACCAAATTGGGTACTCGTCCCTATCCTCAAACCATATCCACTTACTCCTTTCGAGGCATAGGAGCAGCAACTCTACTTCCACTATTCCCAAGATGAAAGAGCTCCTTATTCTAAAGCTGAGACCAGCTACCCTTTGGAGGATACTCCAGCCATCTGTATGAAGGATCCTTTTCTTTTGTTCATGATCCAGATCTCATGGCCATAAGTGAGGATTGAAATGTAGAAGGACCTGTAAATCAAGCGCTTTGTTTCTTGGTTCAGTTCCTTCATCACTATGAAAGAATGAAGAGGTGCGCCAAATACTGCAGATAAGGCCAATTCCATCTATTCATACCCTGCTCCAATCTTCCATGACAAATGAAGAAGATACCTCATCTTGAGGCAGAGACTGATGACTGACCTGGAGGGAGTAGTTCACTCTTTTCTGGTTGAGCACCATAGTCTCAAATTTAGAGGAATTGTCTGTCATCCCAGCCACTTTAAATTTGGCTGCAAACTACTCTAATGCCCCCTCCTTGAACCGCCACCTTAACGTGGTGGAGGGGTTTGAGTGCTCGAATGACCCTAGAGGCTATGTTGTCGGGGGCCTAAATGCCCCTGGTAGGGTCTCCCATGGCAAACAGGCTCTAGGTGATGGGTCAGACAAAGAGCGGTTCGAGAATCCCTCATGATGACTACAGAATCGAGGCACGTGACGTCGCCCGGTACGGCGGAGCCGGGGTCCCACCCTGGAGCCAGGCCTGGGGTCGGGACTCGTCGGAGAGCACCTGTTGGCTGGGTTGCTCCTCACGGGACCCGGCTGGGCCAAGCCCGAACGAGAGACGCGAGACCATCCCCCAGTGGGCCCACCACCTGCAGGGGGAACCGTGAGGGACCGGTGCAAAGAGGATTGGGCGGCGGACGAAGGTGGAGACCTCGGCGGCCCGATCCCCGGATGCTTAGGCTGGCTCTAGGGACGTGGAATGTCACCTCGCTGGGGGGGAAGGAGCCTGAGCTTGTGCGGGAGGTCGAGAGATATCGACTAGAAATAGTCGGTCTCGCCTCCACGCACAGCGTGGGCTCTGGAACTCATCTCCTCGAGAGGGACTGGACTCTCTTCTACTCTGGAGTGGCCCGCGGGGAGAGGCGGCGGGCTGGTGTGGGTTTGCTTGTTGCCCCCCAGCTCAGCCGTCTCGTGTTGGGGTTTACCCCAGTGGATGAGAGGGTCGCATCCCTGCGCCTTCGGGTTGGGGAGAGGTCTCTGACTATCATTTCGGCCTACGGGCTGAGTGGTAGTGCGGAGTACCCGGCCTTCTTGGCGTCCCTGTCGGGGGTGCTGGATAGTGCCCCTCCTGGGGACTCCATTATTCTGCTGGGGGACTTCAACGCCCACGTGGGAAACGACAGTGACACCTGGAGAGGCGTGATTGGGAGGAATGGCCTCCCCGATCTGAATCCAAGCGGTGTTTTGTTATTGGACTTCTGTGCTAGTCACGGATTGCAGACTGTTGCAGCATTTTCCACAAAATACTTTGAGGCACATGGTCATAAGACCTGTCTGGATCCATGGAACAAAAGAGAACCAAACAACCAAAATCCAGTGATCACCTCAGCAATGGTGAAACGGTAAATATCTGATTTACGTTTTAACAGCATATAATCGAGATAATAGGCTTCCTGATGAAACAGTCAGACAGCAATACTGATGCTAGAAAATAACTATGAATAATCTGATTGCAATTAGTTTGAATACAACTGTATGGAGTCTAGACAGATTGCACGATGCTTGGCTGAGCTAGCACCAGGGAGCTGCCATTGTGCACGCTGGCAAACCGCCATTGTTTCCAGGGATTCTTGAAAGAGTTGAACCATCATTATTAACATCTGTTTCACCGCTCAATGTACTGCTACGACAAGGCTGGTCTGCCAAGAAACTGATCCTGTGCCATAAAGTAGGTGATTCGTGATTTCTACCATGGGTGACAGATTGACATCTTAAACAGCTTCTACTGTCCCATCAACATCAGGAATGTACTTTCAATCATGCAAAACAGGTTAGTGGCCAATACTTTATGCATTAACAGACACGTCGGGCCCAATACTGATGTGATACAGAACAGTATCAAGCACCCACAGCTCAGTTGATGAATTCCTTTTAAAAGTAGCTCATGAACAATCATTCTAGATGCCAGCGAGTTGGGGTAGGTCATTTATTAAAAGGGGAAAGAAGAATCAAAGAAGCTCTGGACTACGAAGACACTGAGGAGACACACCTGCTCGGCTCTTTAATGTAAATCACTCAGTTTCTAACATCTGTGTGGGAGTGATGAGAAGATTAATGGAGGAGGGAGTGTGGGTGGAAGAGGAAGACAGGCACTGCTCTTTTTCCTGACCAGAAGAGTGACACTCTTGAACTGGATCTACTTTACACCCCATTACGCCGACGGGGCCGGTGATGGAGAGAGGAGAGCAGCGACCCAGACATTCCACAGGCTGGGGTATGCTGCAGATTGGGACTAATATTAAACTAAAAAAACACAGACTCACACAGGTCAACGTTTTTGTCAGCAGACAATGTGTCAGCACTATGAGAGGATAGGCTGTGGTGGGTGGATATGATAGAGAAAACAGTGTATGAAGAATGTGATGAACATTCATTGAATCATTGTATAACAGTTTTTAATATTACTGTATATTAAAGTAAATTTAGATTTTTTTCAAAAAGACTCATCTTTTCAGGCAGCAGAACTAATTTGAGACATTCTAATCCTGAGTTGGTCACAGGTAATGTTTTTCCAAGTCAAGTCTGAATGACTGAAATACACATTTTCTCATCAAATCCACATCTAGGTCACCTCTAACTCTGCATCACGGTAGGATAGAAATCCAAACCTGAACTTTTTGTTTTTAGGCCAAAATTATTATATTTAATAATTATCTTTCATCTTTTTAAGATTCAAAAACAGTCAGTGATTTTCTACTGCTTTTTCCATAATGGGTCGTGGAGAAGCTGGTGCCTCTCCAGCAGTCTGTGGGCAGGGTACACACTAGACAGGTCACCAGTCCATCGCAGGGCAACACAGACATACACAGGACGAACAACCACACACACACTCATTCGTGCCTAAGGACAATTCAGAGAAACTAATTAACCTAAAAATCATGTTTTTGGAGTGCGAGAAGAAGCCGGAGTACCCGGAGAAAACCCACGCATGAACAAGGAGAACATGCTAACTCCATTCAGAAAGACCCCTAGCCGGGAGACGAACCCAGGACCTTCTTGCTGTAAGGCAACAGTGCTACCATCTACACCACCGTGCAATTTTTTATAATTATTTAACATTTCAGACATTTGCAAATGACTACTGCATATTAATTTGAAAGTTGATAATATTTACCCTATTAGAAATATAAACAGACATTTATGCTCTAAGATAAATAACAGAAAGACAACAAAAGCAGTTAATGTTGAATTTCTGTCTTTCTAATGACTAAGTTAACACCTATTTAACCCTGTCTTCACGTTGTCCACTCCATTAAACATTGCACTAAACAGAGTTTGGAGGGTCTTCTTCTCTTCACTCTGAGCAGGAGAATATCAGGAAACCATTTTCTAAATCCACATTTAAAACTTTGTTCTTAATTCTAAATAGTCAAGGTGTTCACGTTTAAGGTACAAATAACAACATAATAATTGAGACAAAGGGTAGTAAGTAAATGACTGTGTGTAAAAGTTCTGAATGAATGGAACAGAAGGTGCTTTTATTTTGATATTTTGAGCAGCAAGTGTCCTTGTAATGCTGCAACTAGCTTAGCAGCAAGGGAATGTTGGAGGTCAGTTATGTTTATTATGTTCTCAATGATCCAAAGTCGTTTAATACAGCGCTCATTTCATGAGACATTCATGTGTTCATTATTATGTAGCTACAGTTAACATGACCAGATTGTTATGAGCCATTAACCTCACTGACGAATAATCAAGCTCATCCTTTCACAGTAAAACATGCGCAGCAGCTGAAGTCTGAAGCTCACATACCAGCTTCATTTTACTCTTCATCTCTTGTACTCGTCGTCTACTGGGACGTCCCCTGGGCCTCCTCCCAGTGGGACATACCTGGAACACCTCCAAAGGAAGGCATCCAGGAGGCATCTGTTATAGATGCCCGAGCCACCTCAACTGGCTCCTCTCGATGTGGAGGAGCAGCGGCTCTACTCCAAGCCCCTCCCGGATGGCCGAGCTTCTCACCCTATCTCTAAGGGAGTGCTCGGCCACCCTGCGGAGAAAGCTCATTTCGGCCGCCTGTATCCGGGATCTTGTCCTTTCGGTCATGACCCAAAGCTCATGACCATAGGTGAGAGTAGGAACGTAGACAGACCGGTAAATCGAGAGCTTCGCCTTGCGGCTCAGCTCTTTCTTCACCACGGCGGACCGGCACAGCGCCCCCATTACTGCGGCAGCCGCACCGATCCATCTGTCGATCTCCCGCTCCATTCTTCCCTCACTCGTGAACAAGACCCCGAGATACTTGAACTCCTCCACTTGAGGCAGGAACTCCCCTCCGACCTGAAGAGGACAAGCCACCCTTTTCCGGTCGAGTACCATGGCCTCTGACTTGGAGGAGCTGATCCTCAACGCAGCCACTTCACACTTGGCTGTGAACCACCCCAGCGCATGTTGTAGGCCTTGGCTAGAGGGGGTCAGCAGGACCACGTCACCTGCAAAAAGAAGAGACGAAATCCACTGGTCCCTAAACCAGACCCCCTCTGGCCCTTGGCTGCATCAGGAAATCCTGTCCATAAAAGTTATGAACAGGACCGGTGACAAAGGGCAGCCCTGCCAGAGTCCAACATGCACCAGGAACAGGTCCGACTTAGTGCCGGCAAAGCGGACCAAACTCCTGCTCCACTTGTACAGGGTCACGGATGGCCCCTAATAAAGGGCCCCCGATTCCATAATCCTGGGATGAAAACCACACTGCTCCTCCTGAAGACGAGGTTCGACTATTGGCCGGACTCTCCTCTCCAATAACCTGGCGTAGGCCTTACCAGGGAGGCTGAGGAGTGTGATCTGTAGTTGGAACACACCCTCCGGTCACCCTTCTTATGAAGGGGGACCACCACCCCAGTCTGCCAGTCCAGAGGCACTGTCCCCGACTGCCATGCAACGTTGAAGAGTTGGCTGTCAACCATGACAGCCCCACAACATCCAGAGATTTGAGGTACTCAGGGCGGATCTCATCCACCCCCGAAGCCCTGCCACCGCAGAGCTTTTTAACCACCTTGGTGACTTCAGCCCGGGTGATGAAAGAGTCCAACCCCAAATCCCCAGCCTCTATTTCCACCAGGGAATGCGTGATGGCAGGATTGAGGAGATCCTCAAAGTACTCCTTCCACTGCCCGATAATGTCCTCAGTCGAGTTCAGCAGCCTCCCACCTACACTATAAACAGTGTTGGCGAAGCACTGCTTCCCCCTCCTGAGGCACCGGACGGTTTGCCTGAATCGCTTTGAGGCCAACCGGTAGTCCTTCTCCATGGCCTCACCGAACTCCCATGCCCGAGTTTTTGTCTCTGCCACAGCCCGGGCCGTGGCACGCTTGGCCTCACGGTACCCGTCAGCCGCCTCAGGAGTCCCACAAGCCAGCCACAGCCGAAAGCACTCCTCCTTCAGCTTGACAGCATCCCTTACTGTCGGTGTCCACCACCGGGTTCTGGGATTGCTGCCGCGACAGGCACCGCAGACCTTACGGCCACAGCTACGGGCAACAGCATCGACAATAGATGCGGAGAACATGGTCCACTCGGACACTATGTCTCCAACATCCCCCGGGAGTCGGTCAAAGCTCTCCCGGAGGTTAGAGTTGAATACATCCCTGGCAAAGGCTTCCGCCAGACATTCCCAGCAGACCCTCACTATGCGCTTGGGCCTGCCAAGTCTGTCTGGCTTTCTCCTCCCCCAGCGGATCCAACTCATCACCAGGTGGTGATCAGTGGACAGCTCAGCCCCTCTTTTCACCCGAGTGAACATGGTCCACTCGGACTCTATGTCTCCAACATCCCCCGGGATCTGGTCAAAGCTCTCCCGGAGGTGGGAGTTGAATACCCTGGCCAAGGGCTCCGAGGCCAGACGTTCCCAGCAGACCCCTCCTTGAACCGCCACCTTAATGTGGTGGAGGGGTTTGAGTGCTCGAATGATCCTAGAGGCTATGTTGTCTGGGGCTTAAATGCCCCTGGTAGGGTCTCCCATGATAAACAGACTCTAGGTGACGGGTCAGACAAAGAGCAGTTCAAGAATCCTTCATGAGGACTATTACATCGAGGCATGTGACGTCGCCCAGTACGGCGGAGACAGGGTCCCACCCTGGAGCCAGGCCTGGGGTTGGGACTCGCCGGAGAGCGCCCGGTGGACAGGTTGCTCCTCGCGGGACCCGGCCGGGCCAAGCCCGAACGAGAAACGTGAGGCCATCCTCCTGTGGGTCCACCACCTGCAGGGGGAACCGTGAGGGACCGGTGCAAAGAGGATTGGGTGGTGGATGAAGGTGGAGACCTCAGCGGCCTGATCCCCAGATTCTTAGGCTGGCTCTTGGGACTTGGAATGGAGCGGAATGTGCGGAATACCCGGCCGTCTTGGTGTCCCTGTCGGGGGTGCTGGATAGTGCCCCTCCTGGGGACTCCATTATTCTGCTGGGGGACTTCAACGCCCACGTGGGAAATGACAGTGACACCTGGAGAGGCATGATCAGGAGGAATGGCCTCCCTAATCTGAATCCGAGTGGTGCTTTGTTATTGGACTTCTGTGCTAGTCACGGATTGTCCATAATGAACACCATGTTCAAACATAAGGGTGTCCATCAGTGGACTTGGCACCAGGACAACCTAGGCAGGAGGTCAATGATCGACTTTGTTGTCGTATCATCAGACCTTCGGCCGCATGTTTTGGACACTCGGGTGAAGAGAGGGGCTGAGCTGTCCACTGATCACCACCTGGTGGTGAGTTGGATCCGCTGGGGGAGGAGAAAGCCAGACAGACTTGGCAGACCCGAGCGCATAGTGAGGGTCTTTGCTCTTCATTACATGAGATAAAACTGTTACTAAGACTCGAGTCTCAAAGCAGGAGTCCAAGTCAAGTCTCAAGTCTTTAGTGCACAAGTCGAAGTTGAGTCTAAAGTGTTTAATTTTTCTCATTACAAATGGTTCTGTTTTGCTTTAAAAGTGCCTCAGTGAGCTCTGGATTGATGAATGATACATATGCTGTTGATTTGTTCGCCCTGTCATTTTGAAGTATGTAGAAATGCGCCTGTATGCCCTTTTGTAAAACACCATGTGACAAAAACAGCTTACATGTAGTAACATTCATAATTACGTGTACTTGGTGGGGTTTTTTTTGGATCAAAGTATACAGTATTATACTGCATAAGGATAGCATAGTGTATGCTTCCATGGAGCTACAGTCATGTGTGTCTGAAAGTGGCAGTTTTTTGTTTATTATGAAGATTTTCTAAATGGTAGTTAAATGATTATTGCTGATTAATGTTATTTCCTTGGTATATGATGTAGAATGTAGAATGATACCGTTTCTAAAAAGTTGGGAATACCAACTAAATGAAGAAATATGTAATTTAAAAACGTCTGAAGTAGTGTAAAATGCTTTATCGTTCATTTAGGAAATGAGAAAGAGGCCTGTTGGCTGTCTCCCTTATGTCTGGACCTCAGCTAGTCCTCTCCAACAGGTCCATCTTCTTGTCAGGCCTCGAAGAGCTTCTTAAAGGCTTTTTTCCCCAACCCTGTCACCCAGGATTTTCAAGAGCTTTTTTTAACAGCAACTATCAGAAACATCCAGACCATTTCAACTTGCACTTTGGCTCCTATATTACAACATGCATTTCCTATCAGGAGGTGCTGAGATGTGTCAGTCCATCTCTCGCCTTTTATTGCTGAGCTTCCTTTAATACTGTGTCCCCCAACTGAGTCATACTCCATCTCCGCTCATCTTCCATTTCAAGGAAGACGACAGCAACACTGTTCACAACGTGTGTCCAAAAAATCCAAACATTTCCCGTGCTAATTTTTACGAACTTGATTCAGAAGGAAACATCTAACTTATTTTCTAGACCAATAAAACAATATACGCCAGATGTAACAGTATAAACACAGACAGGGACCAGGTGACCCTCAGAGACTACATGAGCTGTCCGTGGGACATGCTTTTGCAATTGCTTTTATATGACTTTTTATTCTATTCACTTATTGTGTTGCTTTTCTCACAAGGGGTTTCAACTCCCCCTTTCTGTGTCTGAAACTTTTCAGTTGATTGCAAGGTGTAAAAAACACCGTAAAGAACAGCCTTCAATAACGTACGTTTTTGTGTATAAACTAGGAAAGGTTAACCAGATTTAATGTCGGGGTGTAAGAAGAAAGAGATTGTCTATTTTTATACAGTGTATGTAAACATTTCAACTTTATGTTCCACATTTATATAAGTGCAACTCAAACGCTGCAGCAATGACCTGATAATACTGCAATGTAATCTCTTGATGTATGCAGACGCTTTGTCTGCACTGAAGAAGATCAAGTCATCTCCATTAGCTGAACTGTTGAACTAAAGGCAGGAAAAACAAGTTTCTGAGTGATGAGCACTTAAAAGGCCATTACAGAATATTAAACTTCGAGTCCAGCTTGGTTGGTTAGTCTAGCAGTACAGAAAATAAATAAATTAAACAAAGTAACTGATGCAGTTGAAGACTGTAATTTCTTTCACCACTGATTATTTGTACAAACAGGCAGCTGAGTTATATGTTCAAAAATTCTGCAAAGGTTATGGCGCCATTGTGACACAGTTTAAATTTGGAAGAAGTGAACGGTAATTTCCTAAAAAGTGTTACAGAAGTGGGGCGTGGCGCTGGTGGTGTAGGGGTTAAGCGTGCGACCAATGTATGGAGGCTTCAGTCCTTGAAATGGCCGTCCGGGGTTCGGGTACCAGACCCAGAGACCTTTGCCGAATGTCTTCCCCCTCTCTCTCCCCCTATTTCCTGTCTGCCTACTGTCGGAAAAATTTAAAAATAAAAGCCTCTAGTAACGCAAAAAATATATGTAAAAAAAAAAAAGTGTTACAGAAGTCATAATTATTTAAAAACAGAAGATGATGCTGAGGCTACAAATAAACTCATTTACACAAAACAGTTAAGTTAAAACCAGCGTACATCACTAATGACTAGAAAAGCACTGATAGAGTGCAGACCTCCGCCAAGACAATAGGGCCATTGACGCATGTCAGCTTTTATCTGTACTGATGACCTCTGGCTACTGCATGCGAGCTGCTGACAACTGAGGAATCATGAGGGAATTTCAAGTTGTCGTACCATGATCTGGCAACAATAAAGAATCCATCAAACAAAATCCAGATGGTGCACCACATGTTCCTTGTCCTAATTCACACCTTGTCTGAAAATTTCATCACAACTGTTCATAACCTTTTGAGATATTTTGCAAACAGACACACAGACAAATGCTGACAAAAATTTAAAGTTCTTAGTGGAGGTAATTATTGTTAGGAATCATGAATAGATGAAGACAGAGATCAATCCTTTTACATATGTAAATACATAAATTTTAAAATAAATATTAATGTATGGATGACTGAATATTATCAAAAGATTATTCGTGTGGTTTTTTGTTACTAGAAAAGGGAATATTTTCCGTTTGTATTACTGAACATCCTTGAATAAACTCTCAGTATCAAAAGGTTGGTTGGTCATGACACTATGTACAGGTGCATCTCAACACATTAGAGTATTATTGAGACAATCATTTATTTCAGTAATGTAAAAGTAAAAACCATAATTTATAGAGTTACTCTTTATTTCTGTTCATTTGAAAGAATATGGTTTATAGCTAAAAAAAAAATCAAAAAACAAAAAAACAAATTCAGTTTCACAGAAAATTAAAAAGTTCACACATTTTAAGAAATTTTAAAGCTTAGGTTTATATATATATATAAAATGTACCGACAACAATATAAAGGTTCTGTGAAATTAACTGCTTTAATAAAATCTCAGTATGTATAGTCTTTTTTTAAATCCTAGAAAAGGGAATATGTTCCGTTTTTATAACTGAACATCCTCGAAGAATCTCTCACTATCAAAAGGTCGGTGACCCCTGTTCTTGATGGATCTATTGTCTGTTATTATTTGTCTTTCAGTGCAGAAAAGGACAAAAATTCCCAATATGAATGTTTTCTAACATCAGCATTTAACAATATAGGATAATGGGAAAATTTGAATTTTCCTTGCTTAAAAATATACAGGTCCTTCTCAAGAAATTAGCATATTGTGATAAAGTTCATTATTTTCCATAATGTCATGATGAAAATTTAACATTCATATATTTTAGATTCATTGCACACTAACTGAAATATTTCAGGTCTTTTATTGTCTTAATACGGATGATTTTGACATACAGCTCATGAAAACCCAAAATTCCTATCTCACAAAATTAGCATATTATTAAAAGGGTCTCTAAACGAGCTATGAACCTAATCATCTGAATCAACGAGTTAACTCTAAACACCTGCAAAAGATTCCTGGGGCCTTTAAAACTCCCAGCCTGGTTCATCACTCAAAACCCCAATCATGGGTAAGACTGCTGACCTGACTGCTGTCCAGAAGGCCACTATTGACACCCTCAAGCAAGAGGGTAAGACACAGAAAGAAATTTCTGAACGAATAGGCTGTTCCCAGAGTGCTGTATCAAGGCACCTCAGTGGGAAGTCTGTGGGAAGGAAAAAGTGTGGCAGAAAACGCTGCACAACGAGAAGAGGTGACCGGACCCTGAGGAAGATTGTGGAGAAGGGCCGATTCCAGACCTTGGGGGACCTGCGGAAGCAGTAGACTGAGTCTGGAGTAGAAACATCCAGAGCCACCGTGCACAGGCGTGTGCAGGAAATGGGCTACAGGTGCCGCATTCCCCAGACCTGGGCTACAGAGAAGCAGCACTGGACTGTTGCTCAGTGGTCCAAAGTACTTTTTTCGGATGAAAGCAAATTCTGCATGTCATTCGGAAATCAAGGTGCCAGAGTCTGGAGGAAGACTGGGGAGAAGGAAATGCCAAAATGCCAGAAGTCCAGTGTCCAGTACCCACAGTCAGTGATGGTCTGGGGTGCCGTGTCAGCTGCTGGTGTTGGTCCACTGTGTTTTATCAAGGGCAGGGTCAATGCAGCTAGCTATCAGGAGATTTTGGAGCACTTCATGCTTCCATCTGCTGAAAAGCTTTATGGAGATGAAGATTTCATTTTTCAGCACGACCTGGTACCTGCTCACAGTGCCAAAACCACTGGTAAATGGTTTACTGACCATGGTATCACTGTGCTCAATTGGCCTGCCAACTCTCCTGACCTGAACCCCATAGAGAATCTGTGGGATATTGTGAAGAGAACGTTGAGAGACTCAAAACCCAACACTCTGGATGAGCTAAAGGCCGCTATCGAAGCATCCCGGGCCTCCATAAGACCTCAGCAGTGCCACAAGCTGATTGCCTCCATGCCACGCCGCATTGAAGCAGTCATTTCTGCAAAAGGATTCCCGACCAAGTATTGAGTGCATAACTGTACATGATTATTTGAAGGTTGACGTTTTTTGTATTAAAAACACTTTTCTTTTATTGGTTGGATGAAATATGCTAATTTTGTGAGATAGGAATTTTGGGTTTTCATGAGCTGTATGCCACAATCATCCATATTAAGACAATAAAAGACCTGAAATATTTCAGTTAGTGTGCAATGAATCTAAAATATATGAATATTAAATTTTCATCATTACATTATAGAAAATAATGAACTTTATCACAATATTCTAATTTTTTGAGAAGGACCTGTAGTTATGAGACTCAAGTCTACTTTTTATTATCAGCAGAAAGGAAATTTAAAGTGTAGGAGTTACTTTCCCCACAAGCTGAGTATACTAGTGCTAATTATTCCCGTTACTAAGCTTAAAACAGCTTTGAGAGCAGAGATGTTAGCAAACTGAACACCTCCTATTATCAAGTCATAAGGGCCTTCTTTGCAACTCGGGGTAACTCGACATATTTTGCACACTTAGAGGTGTATAGAAGAGAACAAAAATCTCACATTTGCTGCACATAATCTCCAACACAAGGCTGCGAACTGAAAGCTCTGAATCGTGACATTAATTAAGGCAGGATGAAAACATTGTCAAGCAATACTGAGTACGGAAAAAAAAAAGTTGTTGCAGATTCAAACTGAGCGACTAAGTGATTGCTGTCAGCTAAAACAGGCTAATACAGCTTTTTTACAAAAGGATAAAGATCAATGAGAGGACCTAGAGCATCTCTTTGGATGTAAAACACTGATTCTGTATAAAAACTTTGGTAAGATTAAAGGAAATCCTTGATTATGCAATTGCACGCTGTAGTTGTTGTCTAAGGGTTCACAAGACACTATAAACGCCTCACCTCATAGGACCTCATGCAGCGCATGGAGGCAGGAAGTGTGGAGTTGCTTTCATCCATCACCTGCAGCAGCTCCTCACACACCTTCAGCGGCAGGACCACAGGGTGTCCGATGGACTTGACCTCCCAGCTAGTCACTATCCTGAAAACACACAGAGGAGTTGGGATTAACTGTGAGAGTATCAGCATTAGACAAGCTACATAAAGCACAGAAATCTCATTTTAGCATTTAGTCTGCCATTTTAACGGAAATAGAAGACATAACTGGAGTTTGCACTAAAGTGCATTTGAAGCTGTATAGGAATTTTTCTGCAATAATAAAAGGAATACAATGAAAGTAAAGAAAGAATGAAAGTGTGACTGATCAATGCTGTTTCACTCTGTGGTGTTGGTATGGTTTGTTTGGGAGACATTTAGCCCTCTGTGCAACTCCTGAGAGGGTTTCTGGCTGCAGACGCATCAATTCTATCTCTGGAACCTTTTCACCTTCCATCGCGTTACAACTATTCATTTCAATTTATTTTATGTAGCATTTTATGTGACAGACTCATCTTAGGCATCACATGATTTTAAAGAGGAAGGAAAATAATGTTTGGTTGTCTGTTTTATTTTGATAAAAAATCCCAAAGAATGTTGCAGAAATTTGTATGCAGCCCCCCAGAGTCAATACTTTATAGAATAACGTTTTGCTACAATTACAGCAACAGGACTTTTGGGGATGTCTCAGTCAGATTGGATGGAGAGCATCTGTAAACATCAAGTCACACCAAAGATTTGTTGCATTTAGGTCTGGACTTTGACTAAGCCATTCTAACCACGAATATGCTTTTAGCTTTTATCTAAACGTTTGCGTTGTAGCTCTGTCTACCTATGTACACTCACTGTCCTGCTGGATGATGAGCCTCTGCCCCAGCCTAAAGTCTTATCCAGCCACACACACGGCCTTTGGGAAACACAAACAGGGCTTCTTGTGGCTTTCTTTCAACAGGGACTTTTTTCTTACCAATCAAGACTAATAATTGTCCTTTTGACAGATTCTTCCACCTGAGCTGTGGATCTCTGCAGGTCCAGCCTCTGGGCTTATTCTTTGGCTTGATGCTCTCCTTGCCTGGCCTGTCAGTGCAGGTGGACAGTCATGTCTTGGTAGGTTTGCATGAGATTATGAGACAGAACAGTGGGATGTTTGAAGCTTAGGTTATTGGACCATAACCCTCACCTTGGTTATGGTTTAGACCTCTTCACAACTTTATTTCAGATCTGTCTCTTGTGTTCCTACATCGCCATGTATGTATAAAAAATGTTAAAAACCATTTATATTTTTAATTCACCATTATGCACTATTTTGTGTTTGTCTACCACATAAAATCCCAATAAAATACAAGACGTTTGTGGTTGTAAAGTGACAAAATGTGAAAAAGGTTCTGAGGTACGATTACTTTTGCAAGGCAGTAAAAGAAGAGCAAATAAACTACACTCAACCCTCCTGAAGTCTCTACCATAGGTGATGACAGTAATCCACTTAGGCCCTGGCTCACTGATTCTCCAGCCAATTATTGGCAGTTTAAACAAGACATACTGTAACCCCCAGCTGCAGCCGACTGCATCCGACTGCATCCCAAATAGGAAAGCCGTCATCACCAGGGAATTCAGCTCCCCGGGCATAACATTTCATTTAAACTGTCAGAGGTGAGTGATGAAGGATGCTAGAAAATTATGCAGAGGGGAAATGGAAGAGTCGGTTATACCTGCAGGAAAGTGGTAGAAAGAGGTGACATTTAGGAAAGTTTTAGGGTGAAATGATGAAGTCTTGACTAATGTAGGGGTTATTATAGCCTGGAGAGGTGGCCATCAATCAACTGCTGATTCTAACACTGGATTCATGTATTAAACACTTAAACTCTATGAAAAGGTCAAGTGCATGTCTGCCCTAATCTAAAGTCACCATTACACCTCCAGAAGGGAGCAGTCACATACTTGTTTTACTAAGGCTTAAAATGTGCAGCTAAATATTGAGATCATATCATCTTCTATTTCATATCTACCAAAACTGAGTGAGATAAATATGGATCTGCTACAACATGTATGCAACCTACTGCAATAACTGTAATATTTATACATTCAGAATATTGAGGTGCTACGTATTTAACAGAATTCAATTCAATGTTGGAGCTGTTGGGATTAGTTTGAATTCATTGTAGATTTTCTATACGACATACAAGTTCAAAATTATATATTGTGCCTAAAAATATATACATACTCCCCCACTAACTATTGCATATCTGTCGCTTACCAATTTCCAGCTTGGGCAGAGACTTTTTGTAGCCATCAACAAGCTTTGGGCATGATTCTGGTTAGAAGGCCACGTCACTCTTAGCAGAAGTTGGCAGAGTTCATCTAAATCTTTGCTTTCCTGGCATACACCCGACTTTTAAAAAGAGGTTTTATGGGCAGCCAAAGCAAAGATTGAGCTGTTTAGTCATGACAACACTACGTACAGGTGCATTTCAATACATAAGAGTATTATTGAGATGTTAAATTTATTTCAGTAATTTAAAAGTAAAAATCTAAATTTATGGAGTTACTCTTCATTTCATTTCATTTGAATGATTACGGCTTATAGCTAAAAAATAAAAATTCAGTTTCACAGAAAATCAGAAAGTACAAACATTTAAAGAAATTTTAAAATTTAGGTTTATATATATATTTATAAAATGGACTGACAACAATATAAACGTTGTGTGACATTAACTGCTTTAATACAAGCTCAGTATGTATGGTCTTTTTTTAAAAACAGCGAAAAAAACAGTATGGCTCAACTTGAGGCATACTGTTTTGACTGAGAAGACTGCTTTCTCCTTTAGTGAGTTTTGTCTCCAAGTAATTACCCGTTCTGTCAGTCTGCCGGTGGGCTTGTCAAAATGAGGCAAACAACAAAACCTCCGTGTTCTGACTTCACGCCTGCTGGGAAGAGGAGGAGGAGGACGGGAAGACAGAGAGATGGAGGGGGGTGCTGATTCAGTTGAAAAATAATGAGGGTGGAAGTTTCTTCTAGTTGTTTAATTCTCAACTGATCTTTGAGAGAAACATTCATCTCCACATCTGTAACACATCCGAGGAGGGCAAGCAGAGACGGTAATACAATAGAGTTGTCACTACCCTTTGATTTTCCAGTATGATACAGACACTAAGGAAAACAGAAGGAAGCATTATAATATAGGAGGCTTTTTAATAAACATGGATTTAGATTTTTTTTAAATTAAGACTGTCGTGTACAGACAGCTCCAAGCTTATGATTTAACCTAAAGAAAAAAAATGTTCAGCAAAAAACATAAAACATTAGTAAAAATAGATCTCCCAAAATTAATCTATTTCTTAAAACTAATTAAATTATCAGTTGGGTGTTTGTCTTCATTAAACACTTCTCAATTATAAAGTCAAACTGAAAACAAAATATTAAAAAGATTAACTGAAGGCTGACTTTTTTTTTTTTTACAGTTTGATTTCTTGTGTCATTTTTAATGGGACAATGTTTTTCATATACAATTCAGTGTAGCTGCACACTAGTCTGCACTGGAAAATCTGCTGGGAACCGGAATTGTCCAGTTTTCTCCATTTAATCTATGATCCCCCTTTATCCCATCCCACTGCATAAAATGTCTTCATAAACATGCTAAATTGCATCTCTGTTAACCCAGCTGCTAGTATTAAAGCTAAAAGCATTGCCAATGCTAAGATGGCAGCCACCGTTAGTTCTGCTGTGTTTAATATACAGTTGATCGTTCGTAGCACAATCAGTCACTGTGAAGGCTACTTAACACAACTTTAAGAATCAATTGTCCAAAACGTTATTGAGTTCTAATTAAACAAATTAAATTAGTGTTTTAATTTCCCTTTTGCTTTGTATTGTGAACTGGTTGTTTGAACACCTACCAACTGTTGTTCTTTGTTAGCTTCTAAAGCTAATTTAACCTTGTTTCAAATTCCTCAAAACAAACCTTGGTGCTTGAACATACATATTCACACTTACTGTGAATCACTACATCGCTGTGTTGTGACCCCAGCCATGGATAAACGTGGACCCTGAACTATGCACAAACAAGATGCTAGTAGGATCTCTGCACCTTTAAAAGACATGCATTAACCCACTCTACTCCAGCCCAGGAAGGAGGAGTCACAGCTGGAATCTCTCATGATGCCACAACCAAAAACACTTTGCCTTCTAAATGTCGTTCTTTTCCACTGAACTCCCAGAGAGGCGGACAGAAGAGGCAAACGCGTGTGAACGTCTAACTTGCTGGCAAGCTTGACTAATACTTTAAACTTTCCAGAGTTGACTACAATCTGACGTTCGAGTAGCCATCGATTGAGAGCAACCAAAGTTAAGTATGATCTGCTGCCCAAATAATCCAGCGTTCATGCAAAAAGTGGTAATTAAGACAAGCTTGTCTTGAAACATTTCTTGATGAGCTTCTGCAGAAAGGCATCTGAGCCAGAGAGTTCCCAGCAGAGATTCTGTGTCCAATCACGTCGACCTCCTGCTTTAGAACAGTTCAATTAGATTAGGATAAAATAATCTAAATATTGCTGATTTCATGATGTTTTGCTTTGTTGATGGCCTCTCAGCCTTGAGGCTAGTTATTTGTTCTGTTTTGAAGTTGATACAAACTTTATTTAAAGAGTGTTTTAAAACACAGATCGGCGTGGTGAACAAGCTATAAACCTTTCTTTGTTAGCTACAACCGCTAAAGGGTAATGCTAGCGCCAGGCAGGTATTTACATACAACATGTCGCTGTCTTATAAAAGTCCATTGATATTCCTCTCTGCCATTTTAGTAGCCCATTACTGCATGTGATGGCTAGTTAAAACATTAGAATCAATTATCTAAAAAAAGGTTATTAGTTTCCAATCCAGAAAATATTTCCTTAAATATTATTTCACTAAATAAGGATAGATAAATAAACAACATTAAGAATCAACTGCCCAAAATGTTATTGGTTTCTAATTTAAGAAGTAATATTTCCTGGCAAAGTAAACTACATTTAGAATCAGTTATCCAAAAGGTTGATTTCTAACTCAGCAATAACTCTTTAAAGTATTGTTTTAAAATAATGTTTTATCTTCTCTTCTGATTTTGCAATGTGACTATTTGAGGACATACCAGTTAATGTTTTTAATTAATTAAAAAATTAAATAAAACATTAAACAATATTAATTCAAGCTCATTTCCAGGTTACTTGATTCTCAAACATAGCTAACACTAAATGGTGATAATGCATCAATTTTATTGGTTATGGTTTTTAACTACCCCTCCTTGAACCGCCACCTTAACATGGTGGAGGGGTTTGAGTGCTCGAATGATCCTAGAGGCTATGTTGTCTGGGGCCTAAATGCCCCTGGTAGGGTCTCCCATGGCAAACAGGCTCTAGGTGACGGGTCAGACAAACAGCGGTTCGAGAATCCCTCATGACGACTACAGAATCGAGGCACGTGACGTCGCCAGGTACGGCGGAGACAGGGTCCCACCCTGGAGCCAGGCCTGGGGTCGGGACTCATCAGAGAGCGCCTGGTGGCCGGGTTGCTCCTCGCGGGACCCGGCCGGGCCAAGCCCGAACGAGAGACGCGAGACCATCCCCCAGTGGGCCCAACACCTGCAGGGGGAACCGTGAGGCACCGGTGCAAAGAGGATTGGGCGGCAGACGAAGGTGGAGACCTCGGCGGCCCGATACCCGGATGCTTAGGCTGGCTCTAGGGATGTGGAATGTCACCTCGCTGGGGGGGAAGGAGCCTGAGCTTGTGCGGGAGGTCGAGAGATATCGACTAGAAATAGTTGGGCTCGCCTCCACGCACAGCGTGGGCTCTGGAATCCATCTCCTCGAGAGGGGCTGGACTCTCTTCTACTCTGGAGTGGCCTGCGGGGAGAGGCGGCGGGCTAGGGTGGGTTTGCTTGTTGCCCCCCAGCTCGGCCTTTTCGTGTTGGGGTTATCCCAGTGGATGAGAGGCTCGTATCCCTGCGCCTTCGGGTTGGGGAGAGGTCTCTGACTATCATTTCGGCCTACGGGCCGAGTGGTAGTGCGGAGTACCCGGCCTTCTTGGCGTCCCTGTCGGGCGTGCTGGATAGTGCCCCTCCTGGGGACTCCATTATTCTGCTGGGGGACTTCAACGCCCACGTGGGAAACGACAGTGACACCTGGAGAGGCGTGATTGGGAGGAATGGCCTCCCCGATCTGAATCCAAGCGGTGTTTTGTTATTGGACTTCTGTGCTAGTCCCGGATTGTCCATAACGAACACCATGTTCAAACATAAGGGTGTCCATCAGTGCACTTGGCACCAGGATACCTTAGGCAGGAGGTCAATGATCAACTTTGTTGTCGTATCATCAGACCTTCGGCCGCATGTTTTGGACACTCGGGTGAAGAGAGGGGCTGAGCTGTCCACTGATCACCACCTGGTGGTGAGTTGGATCCGCTGGAGGAGGAGAAAGCCGGACATACTTGGCAGGCCCGAGCGCATAGTGAGGATCTGCTGGGAGCGTCTGGCGGACCCCTTGGCCAGGTATGTATTCAACTCTCACCTCCGGGAGAGCTTTGACCAGATGCCGAGGGATGTTGGAGACAGAGTCCGAATGGACCATGTTCTCCACATCTATTGTCGATGCTGCTGCCCGTAGCTACAGCCGTAAGGTCTGCTGTGCCTGTCGCGGCGGCAATCCCCGAACCCGGTGGTGGACACCGGCAGTACGGGACGCTGTCAAGCTGAAGAAGGAGTCCTATCGGCTGTGGTTGGCTTGTGGGACTCCTGAGGCGGCTGTCGGGTACCGTGGGGCCAAGCGTGCCGCGGTCCGGGCGGTGGCAGAGGCAAAAACTCGGATCTGGGAGGAGTTCGGTGAGGCCATGGAGAAGGACTACCGGTTGGCCCCGAAGCGATTCTGGCAAACTGTCCGGCGCCTCAGGAGGGGGAAGCAGTGCTTCGCCAACACTGTTTACTGTGGGGGCGGGGAGCTGCTGACCTCGACTGGGGACATTATCGGCCGGTGGAAGGAGTATTTCTTAAAGGTATGACAGCTGTTATTCAGGCTGCTAAAACAGAGAGTTTCTTTTTGCACTTTCAGTTATCTCGTATCCAACTTTTTGGGTGCAGAGAGGTCCCTTATGTCACACAAATACATATATAGCTGTGATGGATTTGGAATTGTTGGCAGCCTTTTGGAAATCTCAGTTAATCTAAATGCTTCCATTTCCAGGGAACACGCAGAGACTGTCGTTTATATTTCAGATGCTAACTGCGCCAATTGCTGATATGGGAGTCTAAGGACAGCTTAAAATGTCCACTCTATCATTTTGCTATAGTTTTAAATGGACAGTAACCCCCTGTTTTATAGGGATCTCTCTCACAGACACAGTGGGATGTGTGTTTTTTAGCTAAAAGGCAAAAAAAAAAAAAAAAAAGAATTTCAAATGATGTTAAATATACTTCTTCCAAATAGTTAAACTCCGTATTGGCAGGTGAAAACATTACAATATGGGCCCAAATCTGTGATCGGTGCATCTCAATCATTAGGTGATTCCTACCTTTAAAATAGTGCTGGGGGAGCTGCAGCAGCTGCTCACTATTTTGTCTTATGTGACTCTCTGTGGACAAGTCTGCAAACTTGTTTTCCACAAAAATGTCAGAAAAACTGAGTAGTGCTCATATCTTTGCAACATTTTGACCTCATAAATGGTCTTACTGTGAATTAGGCACCCAAACAGGATTTTGAACGGATCCCACAAGAAACATTAGTCCCACAGGAGGTTCTGAAAAATGAACCGACAGTACAAAGGGCTGGACAAGAGAAGACAACAAACCCTGCAGCTTTAACTGCACTCAGTGTTGGGTAACAACAGGTTTAACTCTCAGGGTTTTACTTTCATATGACATATAACTGAAGGTTGACCAATATGGATTTTTGAATTGAGGGCAGCAGATAGTCCATATTCTATATTTATTTTCTGTGGATAGTTTAGTTTTTGCTTCCCATGTGTCATTTTTTAAACCTAGGATCAGAATTTGGCCAGTTTCTCTGGGCATGAAGCATCCATTAGTAAACTGAAGTGAGCTGGCCGAGGCAGCAGCTTCTATCTCCTTCCTTCCTTTCATTTAGAGATCTGGTGGCAAAGACATTTCAGGTGTCCCACAGTGCTTACAGATCAGCTCCGCCTCACACAGTGTTTAAAAGGGAGAGATTCTCCAGGACAGGCAATGATGATGATAATAATAATAAATAATAATAGAATACAGACTTTATTAATCTCACAATGGCGAAACTGTCCTCTGCATTTAACCCATCCCTTAGGAAGCAGTGGGCTGCCATTGTGCGGAGCCCAGGGAGCAATTTAATTTAGCGCAGGAACCCGGGGTGGCAGAGCTATCGGCTGATAGACAATATTTAAAAAACAAAAGGCTAATCACCACTTAACACATTAGGAACTCAACTCAAAGTGCTTTAGTATAGGAATCGTGGGCCAAATTCTGCTTTTATTATCCAGCAACTAATAACCAGCATTGTCTGGGCTTGGCCATCTGTTGTCCTTCAGTGCAGGATCATGGTGACACATAAATGCTCAGCAGTGAATGGCACCAGCTGGAAGGAATTTCAGGTTACGGGTTTTATACAAAAGTTGGGCATAACATTATGACCGTTAACAGATGAAATGAATAACACAGATCTTCTTTTTATTGTGGAACCTGTCAGTGGTTGGGGTACATTGGACAACAAATGAATATTCTTTATCAAAGCTGATGTGTTAGAAGCAGGGAATTTCCAAGCTGTTATGACATCTTTAAACAGCAGCTCTTGCCAGGTGTTAATAGTGGGCAGTAACAACTGAAAGCTGTCCAAGGAAGAGATAATGGTGAACTACTGACAAAGTCAAGCACCACAGAGGAACGGAAGAAGGCGACATCATCTGATGGATCCACTTTCCTTGTTTGGAATCCAGTAGCAATAAAGTTAATCAGTTGTGTGCTGTGCCACATCTTCAGGAATGGTTTGAGGAGCAGAACAAATAGATTGAAGTGTTGACCTGGGCTCCAAATTCCCTGACTCTCAGTACATCGGTGAGAGGACCACAGAGGCCCCAACTAGCAAATTCTGGGATTTAAAGGATCTAGTGGAGTCAATGTCTCAATGTGCCAAGGCTGATTTGGCATCAAAAGGGGTGGTCAACACACTTTAGGGTAAGTGTTCATAATCCTGTGCTTGATCAGTGTATACTTATATGCAGCTGTCCTGTATATTTACAGCTCCTCCTGTGTAAATGTCTCCTCTAAGGTTGGTGGAATAGGTTTTGTGTAGTTGTTGAAGGAAAGAAAGCTTTCAGTTAAACTATTTTGAGCAAAAAAAGAAAGAAAGAGCTTTAGACTCCAAGTGCTTTTGCAAAAAAAAAAAAAACTTTACTACTTTAATGAGCAGGAAATGACAGTGAACCATGGTCCACCAGGAATAAATCTGTTCACCAGCAATTTCTCATCCATCACAGTTGGGTAAAGACTGAGTGGGTGATCCAGGAGGAGAAAAGCCAGGATTTAGAAGAGGAAAAAAAAAGATTACATGAGGTCTGAGGGCGTGTTAAGCATCCTCACTTACTCTCTCTGCTGGATACTGGCTCTGGCGTTGGAGCAGCTGATATAGAGCAGCTTCAGGGCTCTGGTAGCTCTGAGTGATGGACCGAGAGAAGCAAGGGGGCTGATGGAGCTCTCCTCCCCGACGGACTTCTCTGGGACCTCGGCTATGATGGAGTCACCGTTCAGCACCCAGAGCTATAGGAGGAGCACAGCATTTCACACACTCAGAAACTGTTGCAGCTGGAGAATCTAGAAATTATAAGAATGTATAAAGATTTAACAAAGAACTTGAGTCCTTTTTTTATATGGTAACCTAACAATTCTCTCTGACTTTTTTTGGCACTTAGAGAAACACATAAAACTAGAACATATTTCTTTTATTGAAAAAAAAAAAAACTCTGATCCATTTTGATCCATTTTCACACAGGATTGACTATAGTGTTATTTGTAGCCCGAGTCTCAGAGTGCAGTTTTATAGCTCGCTGTCAGCCGACAACACGTTTGTAAAGCAGGAACGGGTCAGCGCAAATGAACAGACACAAACATCTGGTAATGCTCCGGTGGAGGTTCCACTTTAACAGTAAGTTTTATTATCTGCTGAGTCTTCTGTTCTGTTTGATGGTAAACTTAGACTAATTCTATTGCCACTAACATTATGCCCCATATGGTCCAACATCTTACCAGTAGGAAGACTTTCCCATCAGGCGTCTGAACAGAAAAGTGGAAGGAGCTCAGTGAGTTGGACAGATCCAGCAGCCTGGCTGCAACTGTCCTCTCCAAGAAGGCAGATCTATCCAAAACAGACATATTCGTTCAGTTCCACCAGTCCACTTCCCTTTTATTTGTCACCCATGTGTGCACAGTAAGAATGTAAAACTATTAAAATCACAATACTACACGAGTAAGTAATATTGCATTTCCAGTGATTGCTTAGGCATTAAAGGTAAACCAGGATTAACCTAGACAGACTTTGTTATTTCTGTTTTTCATTTTCAGGGTTCTTAGAAATTCTTTATGCCTTTTCCAGACTCAAAAGTCTGCAGTTATCAGTTAATTTTGTAAGACCAATGTTCACAATAATTTCAGACGAATATTTCTACAGCATTCAGGTTTTAATTATGGAACCCACAAAAAGCAGAGATAGTAAGGAAAACAGATGGTGGCTGAACCCATGATGGATAATGTTGGGCAAACAGATCAATGGGTTGAAGGACAGAAGGATGGATGGAGAATGGATAGTGAATAAAGTCTGAAAATACAAATATTTCCTACTATTTTCTGTTTTCATACTTATTACAACCTTTAAAGTACTTAAATGAATTTCCATATTTTCCAAACTGTGCTGAAAGTCTGTACTTCTCAAGATAAACAGACCTTTGGTTTCTTTTCCACAATCAGAGCTTCTAAATCGTCACAATCATGAAGGGAAATAAAAAAGAAACCTGCCTGTTCAGTGAAGCGTCCAGCTTTCCATCTCCCACAGCGGGCCGCACCACCACCTGGGTGATGTATAGTTTCAACGTCCCTGTAAGACACAGCAGCATAAAAAAAACCTCAGATGCACTGCTGAAAAGCCTTTATATTCAGTACAATAAAAATCAGCAGGAGTGGTGTGGACCTGGTGCGACAGCTTCTCCCAGTACTAACGAACAGCTCGCACAGGAGATAAGGGCCAAACGGTGACAAGGTTTCTGTGCACATGAAATAAAAAAACAGGAGCAAGATCATCAAAAAATCCCATTCATCTTTCCCTTGGCTGTGTTTTAAATTACAGCAGCTAGAACCAGAACCAAATGAGAGAAAGAAAAACACACAGCAGATACTGAAGCTATTTTCCAGCTTTTTCTCCCTCTTTCAGCTGCAGTCACTCAGAATGCGAGTCGTGGAGAGAATGACTAATGGAAGAAAGAGGGGATCAATTTTCATCTAGAGCTGGAGTTGGACTTGCCTGTTGGAGCAGTCTGAGGAGAGTGTCTGTGTGGATGAGAGCCACACACAAATCCAATTTATTTATTTTCCCAATCTGTACCCGTCTCACCTTGGTATCCTGACTGTCAGCGGCACCGGCAGAACTCACTTCCTCTGTCAGAGTCTGGTTGCAGTTGCTGTCACGGGCCAACAGGACGAAGGTGTCCCCCAGCAGACAATCCTCGGCTCGGGGCAGCAGCTTCTTGTTGGCAAACGGATCCGGGTGGCAACACCAGTCGTCCACGATGGCGTTCCAGTTGCCATTGGGAAGAGGAAGAATTCGCTTAAAAACTCTGGAGAAAAGGGAAAAATAAGTAAGAAAAACAGAATTAGAGGGTTCCTCTCTGTTACTGACAACCGGAGTTTCAGGTGCTGATTGAACTTTTTCTTGTTTTTATCACTGTTACAAAATCTCTTGACCGCTTCAGAGCCTGATTACAGGGTTTTCTGTGTTTTTTGAATTAAGGATGCACAGATATGAGAACTCGGGCAGATATCTATACCTGACATTAATATGGCTGTCATGGCTGATAACTGATATTTACCCTTATTATATATATTCCCCACCCTTTCAACATGGTGAAAAAACCCACACCCCGGTTCTGTGCTGCATCACCATCACTGTCAAATGTTTAAACTAAAGACAGATTCATAAAAGTGCAGTTTGTGACTTTTGGTACTTTTATTTTGTTTGTAACAAAAAAACAAAACAAAACAACTTTAGTGTTTTATGTGGTCAAACAGATACCCCATGGCCAGAACCCCCACCCTGCTCCTGGAACATGTACACAAATAGCTACAAGATGGAAATAAACATGGGTTAATAATATCGGCCCAATTTTAGTCGTAGCACCAATAATGAACATCGGCCAATATCGATGCTGATATATTGTGCATCCCTAATTTGAATACAATGCATTAACCTTGAACCTGCTTGAAATGCTGTTGGGTTTTATTATCTGTATGTTTCACAAACAATGAAACAACACAACTTCACTACTTGGTGGCATCTGGACTAACTTACATCAGCTCTATTTCAACATGTATAATTCTCAGACTTGTCAGATAAGGACTGGAGAATCCTAGACTAAAGACAGATTCATAACAGCATAGTCTATGACTTTTGGTACCTTTATTTTATCGTTTTAGAAACTGGAAGAATCTGAGTTTTAAGGTCTATACGAACCTCAATTTAAAGCCTTGGATTAAAAATCCTGATGATATTTGTAAGCACAAATAGACACCTAATCAGGATTCACATGTGATCAGCAGAATATATTTACGGGAATAAGAGCGAGGTATGAGGAGTGAAGCTCAGAGGAGAGCTTTTCAAGGTGGATGAGTTCAGGTACCTGGGGTCAACTACATAAACCAAGGGTCAGCACATATAACAGGAGTAGAAGAGAGGAAACATTTTTGTCAGAAGGATGGCACAAGGCTGAGGTGGTTTGGATATGTGGAAAGGAGAGATTTTGGACAAATTATTAACAGAGCGATTAAAATACCACCAAAAAACAAATTCACAAGAGCAGTTTAGAATTTTTGGAAAGGATTTGGACAGTTTCACACAGTGTTTAAGTTAGCATTTTATGAAGGAGCAGCAAAAAACCAACCTGTGAAGTGAAAGAACGAGGAGGCATGGTTTAAAGTAAGGTGTGCATTTCTCGCAGTCTGATCCTAAAACGAATCCAGTGCAGCCATATGCATTAAATCTGTTATAAGTATAAATACACCTGCTCTGTTAAAGGTTTCCCAGATTTGTTGGAGAACATTAGTGAGCAAACAGTATCATGAAGAATAAGAAACACCAGACAGCTCAGGGACACAGCTGTAGAGTGGTTACAAGCATGGTTAGGTGATAACTTTAAAATATTTTACAGAGGGATGTTTGATCATGGCTGCACGATGATGCAGCTGGTGGCACTGTTGCTTTCCAGCAAGAAGGTCCTGGGTTTGACTCCTGGCCGGGGGTCTTCCTGTATGGAGTTTGCATGTTCTCCCCGTGCATGCGTTGGTTCTCACCGGGTACTCCGGCTTCCTCCACCAGCCCAAAGACATGCCTGTTAGGTTAATTGGTCAATCTAAATTGCCCTGAGGTGTGAATAAGTGTGCGCATGGTTGTTTGTCCTGTATCTCTCTGTGTTGCCCTGTGATGGATTGGCGACCTGTCCAGGGTGTTCCCCACCTCTCGTCTGTAGACTGCTGGAGATAGGCACCAGCTCCCCTGTGACCCAGTATGGAAGAAGCGGTATATAAGATGACAGGCCAGTTAAGGAGAGCAAGAATCAGAGAAATGGCTCCGGTGGTAATGTGACGACAGGACACTTATTAGCTCTAGGAGTGGTCCAAACTGAAGCGTGGCAATAACTCATAAGAATATTATTATATAATTTGAAGTTTACCACAAGCCATGTAGGCCACGTAGCAAACACATGGGACAACATACCCTGGTCAGATGAGGGCAGGATGCAAAACTTTATGTATGGTTAAAACTAACACAGCACATCACCCTGAACACACCGTCCACACATTGAAACGCAGTGGTGGCAGCATCATTCTGTGGGGATGCATTTTCTTCAACAAGCAGAGGAAACCGGGTCAGAGATGATGAGAAGATGAATAGAACCATGGAAATCCTGTAAGATGTTGCAAAAGATTTGAGATTGGGGTGGGGGTTCACCAGCAGGACAACAACCCTAAATGCAGTGCCAGAGCTAGCATGGAATGGTTTAGGACAAAGCATCTTATGTCAGTTTATTTATATAGTGCCAATTCACAATACATGTCGTCTCAAGGCACTTCACAAAGGGTCTGGAATGGTGTAGGTTTGTTGGGGAGGTAAGAATAAACTACTGAGTGTTAGTTTGGCCATTTTAGAATGGGCTATGTGTAGGGGTACAAAGTCAAATAATAAACGGATAAAGTTTGTCCATGTAGAGCCCACTGGTGGTCATTGTTATACCAAAAACCACAAGGATTGAGGGTCCCCGTCTCTGTCAGACTGATAACCATTGGAAAAGAGAAGGGGTCGCACCCCTTACTCCATCCTACAGGGAGGGAGGAAGGCAGAGGTAAAAATAATTGGAGAGTTGTTTCCTGTTGCATTGTGTGAAAGGTGGGTAACTTTAAAATGGGCTAAGTCAATTCAATCGAATCATAAAGATTTCAAGTCAGGTACATAAATTCCAATTAATCCTAATTATCGAACAGTGCAGTCAGATTCAGTTATTTATTCAAATTGGTTAAAAACTTTTTCTATCTAAGGAAACCCAGCAGATTGCATCCAGTCAGTGACTTGCAGCAGTCACTCCTCCTGGATGAGCATGTAGAGACAGTGGACAGTCACTTGACCTAAACCATTGCTTGGTGGACCTAAAAATTGCTGTTCAGACATTCTCCATCCAATCTGGACTTTTTCCAAGAACGACTGCGCAAAGATTTCAGCTTCAAGACGTGAAGGCTGGTAGAGATACACAAAAGACTTGCAGCTGTAACTGTCATCAGGTAGCAGTAAAGGCCCTGAAAGCTGCTTCTAAAAGAATCATCCGAGGAAGACTCAATCCATATGCTTGCACACATGTCAGATTTGTATTTGTGAAAACGTTTAAAGTCATGAATCCTTTTCTTTCTGCTGTTCTATCTCATAAATTCCTGATAAAAAACCATTGAGGTTTGTGGTTGTAAACAGACTCAATGTGAAAAAGTACTTTAGCAAAGCACTGTAATCAGTAAATTCAGTTAGCGATAATGAGAACATTTGCCTGCACCATGTCTTCTATTAAAATTGTTTTGAAGGGCAGATTATTCGTTAAGTAACAATGAGCAGCTGTGTACAGTACACTGACATTTAATATGGTACAATTTACCTGTTTGTGAAAACTAGACTTAAACTGATATATCTCCTTCACTCTGTTAAAAGCACAGCAGGTTCAAGATGTATATTTCTGGTCATTTTTAGTATTTAGCAGCTGTGAAACTTAGCCAGAGGGCAGACTTACTTACCTCCGTGCAAGGCTGCATTAACAACACCAGAGTCCATGTAAACATCCAAATAGTATAAAAAAAGACTATTTCTTTTTAATTAGCAGAGCAGGCATCTACGTCACAAACACTCTATAACTCCACATTAGCCAGGCTGATAACGCTACACTCCCCAGAGGAGCCATCCATCAATTTTGATGTTCCAGACTTCTAAGGGTGGGTCACATCATCAATAAAGAGTCGGGACTCTTCCTGCTGAGGAGATTGTAAATAAAATCTCCATCTCTACCATCCCATCTGCTCCCTACCTGTCCTCCAGCAGTCTGGTCGTGCAGCCCTGGCAGTGGAAGCTGTACGTCTCTTTCGCTCGAAGAGTGTCCATCACGCTGGCAGGATCCTCTGTGGAGGGAGCAAACAAGCAAATAAGGCTGATTTGTTGTAACAGTGCTAACATTCTACCGCTGAGCACAAAAACAATGAAATACCAGGAAGTTGAGGTGACTCATTTACAAGGTGGGGAATCAATCTCATTCTGATTGGACTGTCACTGATTGCTTATTGCTGTAACTTTCTCCTGCCTGGTCAGGGCGACAAAAAAATGTCGCAAAATGCTAAAAGATGGAGTTTAGGAATGTCAGGCTCCTACTTCAAATGTCAGCTCAAACCACTTGAAAGCGAGTGAGTTCGCCCTAAGCTTCATATTTTAATTGCTCATTAGTGATCCAACCTACTAGTTCAAAAACAATGCAGATGCTTGATGTGTGGCTTTGAGGCAGCCGTCCTGAACATTACCTTGTTTGCTTCGCTCAATCGAGATTCGCAGCCTGAAATGCAACTCCTCTCCACTGCATTCATCCGCAGGTGTGTGAATGCAGGACCCCGTCTGAAAGGCGACCCCCGCTGGTAGAGCGAGGGTCAGATCTCCTCTTGGAGTCCGGACACGGAGAGAGGAATCTCCGCCTGTGACGACCACGTCTGTAGGACTTCTGGCCACATTTGACCTGAAGGGCAGAAGGAAGGACAATGTTTGGACCGGAGGTTAGACAAGCCATATCAGCGCATCATTTTTTGAATGTTTATTCATGAATGGCTATTCTTAAACATTTTAAAGTCAATTAAATGCAAAAAAAAAATGGTTTAGATTAAGGTCAGCTCTGCGACTGCTTTGTAAATTAAACTTCAAAACTTAAGATGCGTCTTTTGTGGACACATTTAGTTTGACTATATTTATTGTAATCTTTATTTACTACATTTTGTTCTAAGCTGTGATTGTTAAACAAACTAAAGATTGTAGTTTACTCTAGTTGATTATTAGGCTTTTTATTTACAATATTAGTTTTAACAAAATCTTCAATCTATGCTTCTCACAATTTCTGTATCTATCTACAGTGTCTCCTCCTCATCATCAAAATAATTACTTCCCGAGTCATTCAACCCAACCTGACCTTTGTTAACTACATATTTCTACACAGTAAAGTCTTACATTTAGTCCTTTCTGTTGCTTGGTTTTCATTGAGCTACCCTGGTTGTGTATGAAAATGACGACTGATCAGTTGTCAGATCATTAAATATTGCTTTTGAGCTTTCAACGTCTAATTATGTTGAATGACAGAATCTTTATTTAGTCACCGAAACATCCGACCTTGAACCTGACGAATGAAACGTCATCTCAACAGGATTTTGAGGAGCTCTGTGCCTTCTTAATCTTAAGAATTATCATTGCAAAAATAGCATCGGCTGAAAAGAAAAAGAAATGAAGAAAAAAGGCGTTAAAGAATATAAGATTTGTTCAAAACATCTGTGTTCAATTTTTAAGACAGATTTATGCAAATAAGACAAAGTGTAAATCTTGTCCAGATCAGTCAGATGCCAGATTATTTACCCTCTGCTGATGACCTTTCCAGTAGAGAGGACATGTCTTTTCCTCTCATGTAGAATATCAAACACTACTCCCTTGCTAAATAAATATAGATTATATTAATGGATTGGCAATGAGTTATTTTCATGCTGGAGCTATTAATAAAGCACCCAACTGTTTTGTGTTGAGCTGTCCAAATCCAAAATAATGTTGAGACACCACACCTTACATAGAGTTTACATATTGGGTTTTTTTGAGACATTTTTTTGTACAGCAGGCAGATAAACTCTGAACGACCAACTACAGCTAATCTTACTACTGAGCATTTAGATGCAGTTGAGCAGTGATCCACCGTCATGAAAAGAGGCAAAGACCCACAGTTCACTTTGATGCTTTTGACATCTCAATGACACCATCTACTGGAATCTTTGTGTACTACACAGTTCTCACTAGTGATGTCTGGTATTTCTAATACTGCCACAAAACTATTTGTTTTGAACAACTACTTCTCCTTAGACTGAATTTTAATGAAGCAGGCCGTATTTTTCAACAAGTATCACAAGAAAAATCTTTTTTTTAACTCGTGTCATCAGATCAGGAAATCTGGAAACCTCCTTAAAGTAAGACCCTTTTTGGATAGATTTCTAAATAAACAGAGACATTAAGTTGAATATGATTTCAGTTTCATTTTATGTCTAATAACATGACTCTGCAGTGGAGTAATACCAACAACTCTGTGGATTTAAGGATTGGAATCATGGATCAATGTCTTGAAAAGCATACCTAAAAGGTTGAGTCTGAATTTATGCTTGACTGTGATACCCCTAAATAAAAACCAGTGAAGCCAATTGCCTTCAGAAGTGAACAAATTAGTCAAATGCATATTGAAGACCAAGAAACCCAGCACACAGGTCAGGGATAAAGTTGTGGGAAATTTCAAACTGAGTTGAGTTACAATATAAAGGGGTTGGACAATGAAACTGAAACACCTGGTTTTAGACCACAATAATTTATTAGTATGGTGTAGGGCCTCCTTTTGCGGCCAATACAGCGTCAATTCGTCTTGGGAATGACATATACAAGTCCTGCAGAGTGGTCAGAGGGATTTTAAGCCATTCTTCTTGCAGGATAGTGACCAGGTCACTACGTGATCCTGGTGGAGGAAAACGTTTCCTGACTCGCTCCTCCAAAACACCCCAAAGTGGCTCAATAATATTTAGATCTGGTGACTGTGCAGGCCATGGGAGATGTTCAACTTCACTTTCATGTTCATCAAACCAATCTTTCACCAGTCTTGCTGTGTGTATTGGTGCATTGTCATCCTGATACACGGCACCGCCTTCAAGATACAATGTTTGAACCATTGGATGCACATGGTCCTCAAGAATGGTTCGGTAGTCCTTGGCAGTGAGGCGTCCATGATATAGCAGCCCAAACCATCACTGATCCACCCCCATGCTTCATTCTGGGCATGCAACAGTCTGGGTGGTACGCTTCTTTGGGGCTTCTCCACACCGTAACTCTCCCGGATGTGGGGAAAACAGTAAAGGTGGACTCATCAGAGAACAATACATGTTTCACATTGTCCATAGCCCAAGATTTGCGCTCCTTGCACCATTGAAACCGACGTTTGGCATGAGTGACCAAAGGTTTGGCTATAGCAGCCCGGCCGTGTAAATTGACCCTGTGGAGCTCCCGACGGACAGTTCTGGTGGAAACTGGAGAGTTGAGGTGCACATTTAATTCTGCCGTGATTTGGGCAGCCGTGGCTTTATATTTTTTGGATACAATCCGGGTTAGGACCTGAACACCCCTTCAGACAGCTTCCTCTTGCGTCCTCAGTTAATCCTGTTGGGTGTGGTTCGTCCTTCTTGGTGGTATGCTGACATTACCCTGGATACCGTGGCTCTTGATACATCACAAAGACTTGCTGTCTTGGTCACAGATGCGCCAGCAAGACGTGCACCAACAATTTGTCCTCTTCTGAACTCTGGTATGTCACCCATAATGTTGTGTTCCTTTCAATATTTTGAGCAAAACTGTGCTCTTACCCTGCTAATTGAATCTGCACACTCTGCTCTTACTGGTGCAATGTGCAATCAATGAAGACTGGCTACCAGGCTGGTCCAGTTTAGCCATGAAACCTCCCACACTAAAATGACAGGTGTTTCAGTTTCATTGTCCAACCCCTGTAAATCCCAAGCTTGTACATTTCACAGAGCACTGTTCAATCAATCATCTGAAATTAGAAAAAGGACAGCACAACCCCAAACCTACCAAGACATGGCTTTCCACCTAAACTGACAGGCTTTAACTGAACGCCTTAATCAGAGAAGCAGCTAAGAGGCCCATGGTAAATCTGGAGGAGATGCAGAGATCCACAGCTCAGGCAGGAAAAATCTGTCATCAGGAGAACTATGGGTGGTACATTACACCATTCTGGACTTAATGGATGACAAATCCTATTTGCAGCTTGCCACAAGTTATGTAAGGGACACAGCAAACACGTGGAAGAAGATGCTCTGGTCAGATGAGAGTGAAACTGAACCTTTTGGCATTTATGCAGAATGCTAACATTGACTTAAAATCAAGATTGTACATCGCCCTGAACACACTATTACCACGGTAAAACATGGTGGTGGTAGCATAATGCTGTGGGAATGCTTTTTTTCAGCAGTGTAGCTGGTCAGAGTTGATGAGAAGACTGACAGACCTAAATACAGCACAACCCTGGAAGAAACCCTGCTAGTGACGCATCACAGTTTAGATCGGGTTTCTGGCTGAAAATTACGATTCATGCTGAGCACTTCACATTTTAGTTTTATGAAAATCACCACAGTTTCTTTTTCAATCACAGCCAAAAAAACTAAAGAATGAAGTTCATTCATACGGAAATAAACGAACCCGTCTTTTAGTTTCGGTTCATGCTTTCTGGTATTTTGGCATGATTTAATGATTTTTTGTGGAAAAACTTAAAAATGCTTCATCTTAAGTCGAGGACTAGATCACGTTTAGATCAGTCAGTTTTGCTTGGTCTAAACCAGGGCTCTCCAACTCCAGTCCTCCAGACCTACTGTCCTGCAGCCTTTAGATGCATCCCTGCTCCAACACACTTGAATCCAATGAATGGCTCGTTACCAGGCCTCTGCAGGACTAGGTGACACACTGAGGAGATGATGCAGTCCATCTGATTCAAAAGTTTTGGAGCACGGATCCATCTGGAAGTTGCAGGACGGTAGCTCTCCAGCACTGAAGTAAACATAGGCCAAATTTAGAGTGTTGACTTATTACCTTCATGTCTAACAGGTCAACATGTGGCCCCGACGTTGTCATTGGATGCAGTATTGTTAAGTGAGCTCTCTCTGATGTTTCTTTTGTCAGGCTAAACTTGCTCATGCCAGCTAGCTTAGCTACCGCAGATAAGGTATCTGAAGAAAAAAAAAAAATCTACAACACTTTCCTGATAATGTGTTCAAGTATTAAGATTATTTTATATTCCTTTACCCGACAACAAGAAGTCCACTCTGAAGCCGTTTCCTCAACTCCAAGAAGACTCCGAGTCCATGTGTTTTTACTGACATCTCCCCGGTCATTCAGAAATTAGGTTTCCAGGAAGAAATATTTACATATGTACATATATATAAAACAAATCACTGACAGAGTAAAGCGGCGTTCATTGGCATCAGAAAATCCAAAGCATGAAAAACACAATCACTCAGCTACTAAAGCCTCACTTTTCTTTCCCCTCGTTCAAAGCGTGACAAAACTGGGTGCATGCGTTAACAGTTTGCCGGAGAACGAGCCGGACAGAATTAGCAAAAATCGGAAGGAGAGGAGTTTTTGTCTTTGATGAGGCAAAGCATTTAGGAGGAGGACCTGACAAAGCAACCAGTGCTTATTACGTCATTAACTACTGAAAAGATAAAAACACAGCCAGGAATTCACAATATTCATTAGATACATTGAGTTTAAACACTACGGCCATGTGTTTTTATCAGTCACATGGTTTAAGAGGGCACTCACTATTGCAAGTGCATCTGAATGGGGAATGTAATTCTGCTTATTTAAATTAAATATAAGTTTAATTAGACCTTTTAATATGTTATAGGCCAAGCACCTCATAAAGGTAACACGCAATATGATGAAAAATAATAAAAAAGTAATCAAACAAAAACAGTAGGCTATTAAGAAGGAATCACCTTGAAATTCAATAAAGCTGTACAACCGCGCCTACCCGGCGCCACGTCTCACCGGCTGATAATGGTGCGCACCCAAAGAAGCGAAAGATTTAGAAAACAGAAGAAAAACATCCGGTTGGAAACGTCAAAACAGACGTTTCCAAATTACTTATTAATGATTATAATTTTTTTTTTATAAACTCAAGAAAAGAATGAAGAACATAATTATAAATTGCAGTTCTACTGGTTGTCTTTTTTTTTTTTTTTTTTGCGCAGAGCCCCATGCTGGTTGAAAATCCACTATAGTTATTTTGTTACTAAAATAATTATTTAACAACAAATGCACCAAAAAATTAAAAATGAGTTTGTGCAGCAAAATAAAACAAAAAATCCATTAGTAGTAGTATTATTATTATATGGCATATATTGATTTTTGTAAAATTATTTTAACAACAATTATTTACCAAAGAATGATTATTCCTGTTTATTTACAATTGTTTACTTTTGAATGTCTCTACA
This sequence comes from Girardinichthys multiradiatus, assembly GCF_021462225.1. NCBI lineage: Eukaryota > Metazoa > Chordata > Actinopteri > Cyprinodontiformes > Goodeidae > Girardinichthys > Girardinichthys multiradiatus. Next base: position 18,149,972 of record NC_061796.1, read on the forward strand.
AAATAAACACAGAAAGATATAATTCAAATGGAATAATGAAAATCTAGATATAAAAGGAATTAGTATAATAAATAAATACAAATATGGGTAATGAGGTATGTTCATGGTACCTTGTGTACTATAATGAGTTTATTACTCTTCGTTAAAAATTTTCTGATGCATTTGTTGACACGTTAAATATATGTCAACACGTTTATAGAGGCGTGTATTTATTTCTGTATTCATTCTTAGCTGTGGCATCTTTGGTCCTCTGGTTTTGATGCACTGAACTCACTCTACAGTCAACCTCTTCAGCTTTTATTTTGAAGGCCCCGGTCGTAGTTTGTGTTGGTGTGCGGTGACCTGACAGCAGGAGCGGATAGGTGGAAGAGCAGGCGGACGTATCTGCAGTGCAGCCTGGGAGCTGTCAATCGGTTAGCTTTGTGCCTGTAGCGATGGCAGCTTTACCTTCACGGCGAGGCAATATGAAGACGGGCATAAATATGTAGGTTAGAGTAATTTATTCCCTTCTGTCAGAATATCCCCGTCAAAGGGCCTGAACTGTATGAACGAGTGTCACCGGAGCCGGGCCCAGCTTTTAAACAATCTGTAGCTAAACAGCTAGCTATGACATATGTCTGACGTTGTCAGCCGTTTTCACGTACCGTGTCGAGAAATGGTTGAATGACAGTCTTTTGTCCGGAAACGGTAAGGTGTTTTCTAATATTTTTACCAGAAAGTGTCACATTACCTGCGCTGGGTGAAATTAGCTCACCTAGCTCGCGACAATTAGGGCGCTATTAGCTAGGATAGTACTCCTATTCCTAGCCTCTATATCCTTCATATCCATATAACCCATATAGACAGGAGAGTCAGTAATGATATTTATGAGATATAAGGTCTTTTTTTCTTTCTATTTTAATCTCGATTTTCACACCTGAGCGTTAAAAGACGTATTCACTCTGCTCCAGTTGTTGTTGTTGATAGTCCTCTGGTTTGAGTCACACAAAGACTGAAGGTTTCCACCTGTTACAAGCTAATGTTTCATCGGGTTATATGTTTTTTAAATGGTATTAAACGAAATATGTCCCAAGACACGTCTCTAGCCTCGTGACTGTTATTTGTCCTCGCGCATGAGCCGTTTCTTCTCATATACCTGTTAAACCTCCTAATCAGCCAATCAGGAGGCATCTAGGTGATTGGGTCGTCTTCAGGAATGGTTGAACCTCCAAGTAGGCATTAAACTGCCTGGAACAGGGGTGATCTGGTTCCTAGAGCCAGGCAATCTGATTTATAGCTACAAATCTAACTGGAAAATAAAACGGTATATATATTATTCACTTATATAACAACAATGCTTTGTCAGCTTCTCAATTAGTTTTGATATGTTGCATTGTATTGTATTTTTCTTGTTTCGACCTCTATTCGCAAGAATCAAACACATGGATCTGATTTGTGTAAAGGATCAGTGCAATCTGGAATAGATGAGACCTTAAAATATCTTTAGTGATCATTTTGGGATGGTTTCCTGTATAATTGCTGCATCACAAACAACTTCGACAGATTCTTGTGTTGTCATCAACCCAAAAAAACAAACCAAACAGAATCAGCAAGTTTCCTTTATCCTCAGTTTGCTTTTTAAAAATGTTGAATGTTGGGACGTCCAGGTCTCCAGGGTGGTTTCAGATGTTCAGAGTGAGGCAGCAGTAATTCAACTAAACCAGCTGATAAAACCAAGGCACACAATGTACAACATCGACGCACCTTGAAGCCTTGACAGTAGAAGGCAACACTATCATCCACTTGATGAGGAGAAATGGGACACTGTTGAAAATGAATTAGGCAAACACTGATCTGATTAGTCAAGTCTGCTTTAATTAAACATTCCAGTGCAGAAATGTGTGGTCTTAATCAAGGAATAGAAAATTAATGGCAAATGTGTTTCTCTCTTATTTTTTTAATTAAAAACATATGGCAGTTTCAAAGTTCTGATCTGAGCTCCGGTCCTGGTAACTGAACAGTTTAATTAAATGAAGGTGGTCAGATATCTAGCCAGAATTATTGCAGAAGCATGTTGATGGCTAAATTTCACAAACAATTTTAAGGTGTTCATCCAGTACCTATAATAGACTGGTGATTTTTAATTTCTGAAAGATTAGACTTTCCTTCTTTTTCATTAAATACATCAAAACAAACAGTTTCCTTCTGTTTGATTGAACACTACTACTGATTTCGAAGAACCTGCAGTATATGTACATACAGGGGTTGGACAATGAAACGGAAACACCTGGTTTTAGACCACAATAATTTATTAGTATGGTGTAGGACCTCCTTTTGCAGCCAATACAGCATCAATTCGTCTTGGGAATGACATATACAAGTCCTGCACAGTGGTCAGAGGGATTTTAAGCCATTCTTCTTGCAGGATAGTGGCCAGGTCACTATGTGATACTGGTGGAGGAAAACGTTTCCTGACTCGCTCCTCCAAAACACCCCAAAGTGGCTCAATAATATTTAGATCTGGTGACTGTGCAGGCCATGGGAGATGTTCAACTTCACTTTCATGTTCATCAAACCAATCTTTCACCAGTCTTGCTGTGTGTATTGGTGCATTGTCATCCTGATACACGGCACCGCCTTCAAGATACAATGTTTGAACCATTGGATGCACATGGTCCTCAAGAATGGTTCGGTAGTCCTTGGCAGTGACGCGCCCATCAAGTATTGGGCCAAGGGAATGCCATGATATGGCAGCCCAAACCATCACTGATCCACCCCCATGCTTCACTCTGGGCATGCAACAGTCTGGGTGGTACGCTTCTTTGGGGCTTCTCCACACCGTAACTCTCCCGGATGTGGGCAAAACAGTAAAGGTGGACTCATCAGAGAACAATACATGTTTCACATTGTCCACAGCCCAAGATTTGCGCTCCTTGCACCATTGAAACCGACGTTTGGCATTGGCATGAGTGACCAAAGGTTTGGCTATAGCAGCCCGGCCGTGTATATTGACCCTGTGGAGCTCCCGACGGACAGTTCTGGTGGAAACAGGAGAGTTGAGGTGCACATTTAATTCTGCCGTGATTTGGGCAGCCGTGGTTTTATATTTTTTGGATACAATCCGGGTTAGCACCCGAACATCCCTTTCAGACAGCTTCCTCTTGGGTCCACAGTTAATCCTGTTGGATGTGGTTCGTCCTTCTTGGTGGTATGCTGACATTACCCTGGATACCGTGGCTCTTGATACATCACAAAGACTTGCTGTCTTGGTCACAGATGCGCCAGCAAGTCGTGCACCAACAATTTGTCCTCTTTTGAACTCTGGTATGTCACCCATAATGTTGTGTGCATTTCAATATTTTGAGCAAAACTGTGCTCTTACCCTGCTAATTGAACCTTCACACTCTGCTCTTACTGGTGCAATGTGCAATCAATGAAGACTGGCTACCAGGCTGGTCCAATTTAGCCATGAAACCTCCCACACTAAAATGACAGGTGTTTCAGTTTCATTGTCTAACCCCTGTATATATATACATATACAGTACAGACCAAAAGTTTGGACACACCTCATTCAAAGAGTTTTTTTTATTTTCATGACTATGAATATTGTAGCTTCACACTGAAGGCATCAAAACTATGAATTAAAACATGTGGAATTATATACTGAACAAAAAAGTGTGAAACAACTGAAAATATGTCTTATATTCTAGGTTCTTCAAAGTAGCCACCTTTTGCTTTGATTACTGCTCCACACACTCTTGGCATTCTGTTGATGAGCTTCAAGAGGTAGTCACCTGAAATGGTTTTCACTTCACAGGTGTGCCCTGTCAGGTTTAATAAGTGGGATTTCAAGCCTTATAAATGGGGTTGGGACCATCAGTTGTGTTGTGCAGGAGGTGGATACAGTACACAGCTGATAGTCCTACTGAATAGACTGTTAGAATTTGTATTATGGCAAGAAAAAAGCAGCTAAGTAAAGAAAAACAAGTGGCCATCATTACTTTAAGAAATGAAGGTCAGTCAGTCCGAACAATTGGGAAAACTTTGAAAGTGTCCCCAAGTGCAGTCGCAAAAACCATCAAGCGCTACAAAGAAACTGGTTCACATGAGGACCGCCCCAGGAAAGGAAGACCAAGAGTCACCTCTGCTGCGGACGATAAGTTCATCCGAGTCACCAGCCTCAGAAATCGCAGGTTAACAGCAGCTCAGATTAGAGAACAGGTCAATGCCACACAGAGTTCTAGCAGCAGACACATCTCTAGAACAACTGTTAAGAGGAGACTGTGTGAATCAGGCCTTCATGGTAAAATAGCTGCTAGGAAACCACTGCTGAGGACAGGCAACAAGAAGAAGAGACTTGTTTGGGCTAAAGAACACAAGGAATGGACATTAGACCAGTGGAAATCTGTGTTTTGGTCTGATGAGTCCAAATTTGAGATCTGTGGTTCCAACCACCGTGTCTTTGTGCAGCGCAGAAGAGGTGAACGGATGGACTCTACATGCCTGGTTCCCACCGTGAAGCATGGAGGAGGAGGTGTGATGGTGTGGGGGTTCTTTGCTGGTGACACTGTTGGGGATTTATTCAAAATTGAAGTCATACTGAACCAGCATGGCTACCACAGGATCTTGCAGCGGCATGCTATTCCATCCGGTTTGGGTTTAGTTGGACCATCATTTATTTTTCAACAGCACAATGACCCCAAACACACCTCCAGGCTGTGTAAGGGCTATTTGACCAAGAAGGAGAGTGATGGGGTGCTGCGCCAGATGACCTGGCCTCCACAGTCACTGAACCTGAACCCAATCGAGATGGTTTGGGGTGAGCTGGACCGCAGAGTGAAGGCAAAAGGGCCAACAAGTGCTAAGCATCTCTGGGAACTCCTTCAAGACTGTTGGAAAACCATTTCAGGTGACGACCTCTTGAAGCTCATCAACAGAATGCCAAGAGTGTGCGGAGCAGTAATACTGTCCACTTAGGAAGCAACACTGATTGACAATCAATTTCACATGCTGTTGTGCAAATGCAATAGACAACAGGGGGAAATCTTTGGCGATTAGCAAGACACACTCAATAAAGGAGTGGTTCTGCAGGTGGGGCGCTACAAGTATGGCGCTACCAGGAGACAGGCCAGTACACCAGGAGACGTGGAGGAGGCAGTAGGAGGGCAACAACCCAGCAGCAGGACCGCTACCTCCACCTTTATGCAAGGAGGAACAGGAGGAGCACTGCCAGAGCCCTGCAAAATGACCTCCAGCAGGCCACAAATGTGCATGTGTCTGCACAAACGGTTAGAAACCGACTCCATGAGGATGGTATGAGGGCCCGACGTCCACAAATGGGGGTTGTGCTCACAGCCCAACACCGTGCAGGACGCTTGGCGTTTGCCAGAGAATACCAGGATTGGCAAATTCACCACTGGCGCCCTGTGCTCTTCACAGATGAAAGCAGGTTCACACTGAGCACATGTGACAGACGTGACGGAGTCTGGAGACACCGTGGAGAACGATCTGCTGCCTGCAACATCCTTCAGCATGACTGGAGTGTGTCAGCAGTTCCTGCAAGATGAAGACATTGAAGCTATGGACTGGCCCGCCCGTTCCCCAGACCTGAATTCGAATGAGCACATCTGGGACATCATGTCTCGCTCCATCCACCAACGTCACGTTGCACCACAGACTGTCCAGATGTTGGCGGATGCTTTAGTCCAGGTCTGGGAGGAGATCCCTCAGAAAACCATCCTGCGTCTCATCAGGAGCATGCCCAGACGTTGTAGGGAGGTCATACAGACACATGGAGGTCACACACAATACTGAGCCTCATTTTGACTTGTTTTAAGGACATTACATCAAAGTTGGATCAGCCTGTAGTCTGTTTTTCCACTTTAATTTGGTGTGTGACTCCAAATCCAGGCCTCCATTGGTTAATAAATTTGATTTCCATTGATGATTTTTGTGATTTTGTTGTCAGAACATTCAACTTTGTACAAAACAAAGTATTTAGTGAGAATATTTCATTCATTCAGATCTAGGATGTTATTCGAGTGTTCCCTTGATTTTTTTGAGCAGTGTATATGTATATATATTCTTTTATGTGTAATAGTGCTCTAAGAAAACTGAATTGTAGATCAAAGACAAACAGAAATTGGTATTGGCCAAGAAAAGCCCAATCAGTGCATTAGTAAATCACCAATAAATGAAAATTTGTGTGCCAATTTTTTTGTTTCTATGAATAAACAGCATGTTGTATAATTAGGTCAGTGTTTCCCAATCATTTGATTTAGTTCTAAATGTCATTTTCCTCCTACTGTTTCCTGTGTTGCAGGGGTAATGTTTATATGAATGGCTTGAGTTGTACATTAGAGTAAAAAAAAGCCAGGAGAATGAATACAGAGGAAGTGGAGCTGCTCAGTGATTCGAAGTACAGGAACTATGTGGCAGCAGTGGACAAAGTTCTCAAGAACTTTGAGTATTCCAGTGAGTGGGCAGACCTCATCTCTGCCCTGGGCAAGCTCAATAAGGTCAGAATGAGACGAGCCGCAGCAGTTTGCTTGTATTTCTTTAAACAACTGTACAGATTAATACTGTTTGTTTATTTTCAGGTTTTGCAAAATAATGCAAAATATCAGGTCGTTCCCAAGAAGCTGACGATAGGCAAACGACTTGCCCAGTGCCTCCACCCTGCCCTGCCCAGTGGGGTGCACCGCAAGGCCTTGGAGACCTATGAGATCATTTTCAAGATCATTGGCCCCAAGAGACTGGCCAAAGACCTCTTTCTGTATAGGTAAATGGATCCGAATCAGAACCAGCACTGCAAACCTCTAATGGCTTTTTAAAATATGATCTGATGATAACATTACTTGTGTATGGTTGTTGTCACTGCAGCTCGGGACTCTTCCCCCTACTCTCCAATGCTGCTATGTCTGTTAAACCTGTGCTGCTGGGGCTCTATGAAACCTACTATCTGCCCCTGGGAAAGACTCTCAAACCAGGCCTGCAGGGTTTACTGACTGGTGTTCTGCCTGGTCTGGAGGAAGGTTCAGAATATTACGACAGGTGAGCACCTAGTCAGGAGATAACCGTTTGGAGAAGATATTTTAATGCACTGGAAATAAAATCGATGGCAATCATATAAATATTTCATGTCTTATGAGCTAGATGGATATAACAAACACTGTCAGGAGGTCTTCCGACCTTAAAGAATTAAAGCTCATCATAAAGATAAATCATCAAACTGTCAGATATGATGACAAGCATTTGATTGCTGTGTGACCTTATTGTGTGTCATATCTAGTCAGAAACAAACATCTGGTTGGATCCAAATAACTTCATTTCTAAATCAGCCAGGGTTATAAACAAGTTTCGGCCCAACTTTATTGTACATGAGATTTTGAATTAAGTCAGTCATAATTGTATAGAGCCCATCTGAAACCGACACTAGAGGGCACCGTAGTCCCAGTAATGTCCTTTTGGATCAGGCTGCTCAGCTCGTTTTAGAACCAAAAGCACATTGTTTGTTATTTCTCCTTAAGTAATTCTTTAGGTAATTAAAAGGTCACAGCGTATTCCAGACAGAAATTTTACTCACATATGTTGCAATTTGTCATTGAAATAAGTCTGGATAAATCTTGGCTTTTTACAACAAGATTTTGTTCAATATTTTTATTTTAACACACAAGGGGCATTTCACCTTCTCCTGATATTCTAAAGAATACTTTGAGATTAATCTTTAAGCGGTTTAGACCTGGACTAAATATTGGTTGTAACGCAGTAAGATTTGGATCAGAACACAAAGAGTAGAAAAAACAAGAAACTTTCTAAGAACTGATTTTGTTACTTTTCAGCCACTTTTTCAGTTGCTTGTTAATTTGTTGTTTTTTTTTTTTTTTTTTTTTTTTTTGTACTTTTTTTAATTGTTTGCTTCTGAGTTCTTTTATTGCAAATCTCTTTTTATTCCAGGGTGTACAGAAATGTATAAATTTAGTGACAGAAAGTATTTGGATTGCTTCCCTTCTAGAGCTGGTGTTATTGGCGCTCAGTGCTGGCTGGTATTTACTGTGTGTGTGTTTCCCACAGAACCAACACACTGCTGGAGAAAGTGGCTGCAGCGGTGGAGCAGTCGGCCTTTTACAGTGCCTTGTGGGGCAGCATCCTGACCAGCCCGTCTGTGCGTCTCCCTGGGGTCTCCTTCGTTCTGCTGCACCTCAACCGGAAGCTCTCCATGGAGGACCAGCTCTACGTCATGGGCAGTGATATAGAGCTCATGGTACGTGATGGCTTCTTGCTGGAAATACTCCTGCTTGATGAAATCACTTCTGACCTTTTTATTGTGGGAAGAAATAGATTTAAAAAAAAACCTACACCATGTTATCACAAAATTCAGTCTGGTCAGTCAGTAAGTAGTTGAAATGTACTGCTAACCTTATATTTCCCCCACTTCGTCTCAGGTATAGTTGCTAATTGAATGGACTGCACAGATGGGTTGGGTTTCACTCCCTGTATATGTGTGCATGAAATTTCAGTGTCATATTTTATACACATTAAATAAAACCCAGTTTCTTCTTTCACTAGGTGGAGGCTGTTAGTACCTCAGTCCAGGACTCCAGTGTTTTGGTGCAGAGAAGCACTCTGGACCTCATCCTCTTCTGCTTCCCCTTCCATATGAGCCAGGTAAACAACCTCTATGAAAGATTCGTCTTATAAACGCTGAATATGCGGTAATAATATGTGTCTCATTTTAAGGAGGTTTTATGTCGGTTACACCTCAGGTGTGCACACAGTCTAGTCCAGGGCCTTTAAGCAGTTGCTGAATTTCTGCTGGAGAAACTGTCAAATAAGAGAAGGTTTGAGCAAGTGTCAGATATGCCGAGAAAACAGGATGGACAGGGGCAGAGTCTTATATGAGGCTCTTTATTGACTGACTTCTTGTGATGATACCAATAATGTTTGTATTTGAAATAATTCACAAGATGGACAAGCGAGAGGAAAGCAGCATGTTCACACCCAGTGATTGCTCTGTCCCCTTCACTGACTGTCTTGTAACCTTTTAACGTGATGTTGATCAATAGTTTTCCTGACTTTCTGAAGGTCTTTCAAAGATTTTCTCTTTTCATTCATTTTCAGTCCACACCTGACCATAAAAGCATATTGTTCAGGGTGTGATTAAAAGAAAATCAGAGGAGGTCAAAATGGGCTGGCAAAACTATATACAACAGATTAACCTTGTCTCAAAATAGGTTTCCTAAGAAATCTGCAACAAATCTAGCCGAGACCTGTCACTGAACCATAGAGACCCTTTGGTTAATAATCTGGGGTATGCCAAGTTTTCAGCTAACAGCTCTTTGAGGCTAAAATACTATTTTATGTCTGTCAAAATGTTACTTTTTGTATTTATTTCATAGATTTGTTAAAATAAAATCTGAGCAATTTGTCTCTGTGTGTAAGGTTGCTGTTATTAAACTGCCTGAAGATCCAAGATTACCTGGCTCTTTAGTAAATTGTCAAGTGTTGACACACAACAATGCTTTGTCATACCTAAATGATCCGTAGGAACAAGGAACGTTCCTTTGAAAACGCTCAGGGGCTGGACAGAAAATTGGTGAAAAAGCAACCAGCATCCAAACTAAAACTAAGAAAGACCCGATGGATCTCCAGTCAGCTTGTGTTGTGTGTTGCTGTGTGTTTATACCCTGTATAGGGCCCTATTCTGTTTTATTTGTGACCAACTTTTATTTTCCTGAAAACCCTGTTTTAAAAGTGCGGAAAAGCATCTATTGATAAAGTTTTAACATTTGAACAAGTTAACTGAAAAAAAACAGTATTAGTTTTTAATAAAATGTAATAAATGTGTTTTTACTCTGTTCTACTTGATTGGCTCATTACTGATGATGTTCAGGATGCTGCATCAATCTGTGAGGAATTGCTGTGGCCAGATGAGACCAAAATTGGGCCCTGTCCCAATTCCCACACTACACCCTACGCCCCTCTATGAAGTGTGTACTTTGTACAAGTGCATGTAGAGGTAGAAGTGCGCAGGTTACAAGTGTGCAAAATTGGAGAATTGGGACAATTTTACGTCATCGACTTGCACCTCTGCACCGTAACTGCAACATCAAAAAGGGCGGGAACCAGCGATGTTTTCACAGTCTTGCTGCTAAAAAAACTATTTAAAACTGCAACAAGCAATTGTTTTGAGGAGAAGAAAGTGCAGGAAGCGAAGGAGGCTTTTACACCAGACTCTCGCCATGTCAGTGTTTGTTTGAAAGGTAACTTCAGTGTTATGGCCTACTGACTGCCCAGACTCACTCTGAACCCAGTGGTTTCTTATAATGTTGAGCCTGGAAAACCAGTAAAAAAATATATTTGTTGGCTTGCTGTCTAAAGAAAACGCAGTTCTTATTATTCTGATTTGATGGCTGATTACGTTGACGGTTGTGATTGGTTTTTGCTCAGAACGTCATCTGCAGCAGTGAATTGTGGGTAATATATGTAAGGATTATGATTATTGATTAATTAATATTCATCAAAAATTATAATTTAAAATCATAATTTGAAAAAAATTAATTTCTTAACCAAAAATAATTACAAATGGAAATCAGAAATGTCCTCTGGTGTTGTGATTATGGGCTCAAAGCTCTTTAATAATTACAAATTATTAACCAAAACTACCAACTGTCACTGTTTATTCAACTGCTTCACCGAAGGTGGGGGAACTTTGACGTTGTTTTGACAGATAAATCACTCTTGCACGAAATAAACACAAACGCTTCTCTTAATTATATATATGAAGATTTATTGATGTCAAATAATCCTGATATACAATTATTCTGGTCCAAAAACCTTCACCTAACTAACAAGCACCATTCTACACAAAGGGGATAAAAATGACTACCTTACAATAATAATAAAAGAAAAACATATATATGTGCATTTAGTGTCTATGAAGATCAAACCAGTAGTTTTATGGACAAAATGTGTAATTTGGGTTAAATGGAAAGAAATCCTCCTGGTGCTGATGTCTCCATCGCAGCGATCAGATGATAAAACGGTGGGGCCACGCCCCTTTAGCCACAACCAGCTGATCGCCCCAAATCTTGACAAAGGGTCATAAACTCTGAGGCGGGAACTCAGTGGAAAATCTCCAGCAATAAAACCGCAGTTGCTTTGACAGAAAAACTTTTAAAAGTCCAACTTCTAACTCCTGGCTGATTTGGGATCAGCCAGACAAAACATGAACCACATACAATTCAGCAGCGCTTGCGCAGCAAATCAAAACACAACTCAGCATAACATAATTCAATCGGTATTGCATGCAACAAGTTGCGTCATCCTGCCCAGACCTCTAAATGCACCTATCCGGTTTAATATGAAAAGAACGAAATTACTTTGAGGTTGATTTCTGCTCTCCACCAGTTGAGGGATCAGGTCTGAAGAAAAAGGAGGGGAGGGGGATCACGTGTCCGTGATCAAATTAAAGAAAAAATCGGTAATTTATCCTCCGTCCAGGAGGGGAAAAGATGAACCGTTAGTCGACTGCATTACACAAAGAGAATAACTCATCTCCTTGGACACAGAACCTCTGTAGGTTTCCACCTGCGCCGGGTGTCGGCGTGGTCTTCGATCGGTAAATAAATCTCCTGATCTTCTCGTATCAGACAGATTTCCAGCTTTCAAGCTCTTCCAGGAATGGCCTTGTAGAGCAAAAGTTCACCTGCGAGCTTTTGTCTCTCCAGATATGCGCCTCCGATCCGCTATCCTGTGAGACACGTGGGAAATGGCAACAAAATTCTGCATCCCAGCCGGTTTATGCTTCCAGTGACGTCAGAGCTGCGAAGTCTGTTGAGCTGTGTGTGTCAAAATGTGCGACCAAAATGGATGGCCCCAACATATACTTCGGCGAAGTCCGCATTGAGGGCACAAAGGGGGCGGGGCTAAGGAACACTGGAGAATTGGGACACACTACCCACTCGAACCCATCAACGGGAACGCGCAATTCAGGGACACAAGGGTGGAAGTGCGAGTATTGGGACAGGGCCGTGGTCTTTGATATCAAATTAACTCCTCGTGTGTAAAGGAAGAAAAATTCTAAGTATAACTCAAAGAACACTCAAGCACAGAGGTGGATGAATTATGCCGTGGAGCTGTTTTTCTGCTAAGGATGCAGGCAGCTTTACCACGTTGATAGTCAGATTTCTACAGTATGGACAGACAGAAGCATTTACTGTAAAAATGATTAACGAGAATCCTGATGTTGAAATTAAGCCATCATAAAAATGGAGGACTGAGCAAACTTATCAAATCAACAGAGAATCAAATACCGATTCCTTCCATCTGTCTAGATGTACACGGACTCAGAAACACTATCCCATACATTCTGTCATGTTGTGTGGTTTCAGGCTACTCGTCCTGACATGATCCGGATCCTTTCAGCAGCTTTGCATGTGGTTTTGAGAAGAGACATGTCCCTGAACCGCCGACTCTACGCCTGGCTGCTGGGTGAGAAGCTCACACTCTTGACACAAGATACACACTCTTATCCTTTCCTTTTGATGTGACATATAAAGTCATCATCATCCAAAAACACATGTATGATTTTGCATTGGGAATGAGGGAAAAAACCCCTCCTTTGTTTCTATGCATGCTGCCAGTCATTACTATAGCATTCTATACAAGTTTTATAGAAACTCCACACTGTGTTTTATTAGCACTGTTGTGTGTAGCTGAAATGTGAAGCTGCATAAACCTTTTGTATTTTCCCTGCTTCTGAACAACATGCAGGAGGCTTGTATCATTGGTTCATGTCTAACTTTATTTTCTGCTCACTGTGGACAAACACCGGTGAGTATGAATAAAGGTTGATCTCCATCTTTAGGTAACATCTCACCGTTCAGCGTAGTTGGTATTGATGGTTAAAAACAGCAAGCCTGTAGATCAAACACAAAGCCTGGAAGCAGTTTAGTGATGTTAATGATAAGTTTAGATTTTCAGAATAGTGAAATATGAATGATGATGGAACAACAATGTCCAGTAAAACAAATGAGACAATGTGATGTGATTCTGTAAAGTTTTAAACAGGTGGGCTTTACAGATTAAACAGAAAATCAAATAAATCTGTTAAATGTGAAAAAAAAAAAGAAGTTAAAATAAGGATGAGCCAAAGGGGTAAACACCCTTAAAGAAAAGCAGGTTTTTGAAAAGAAGATTGTGTTTTATCAGATTCCCATATGTTTACATCGGAAACAGGAGTTTATACAGTTTGAGAGCCATGGGGCTTAAATGAGATTCTTTGTGGTTCTGAATGTTTTTTTTGTTGTTTTAAAGGCTTTGACAACAATGGCGGGATAATAGGTCCCCGCAGCACTCGACAGAGCAACCCGGAGGAACACGCTTCCCACTACTTCAACAGCTTCTCCAAGGACATGCTAGTCCAGGTGAGGTTTAAAGCTGAATGCACAATCGGGTCATCAAAGGTGTCCTCAATAACCCCCGAAGGATGCCTCTTTAAAAGTGTACACGTGTCCATTAAGGGTGGCCAAGTGCCTGTATGTAGAGTTTGCTCTGAATATTGCAAACCTTTTGCTGCGTTTGGGTTTGTAGTTTGCCTTTTATTGTTTGCTCTTAGATGTGGATGTACTGTATTTTCTGCATGTATTCCCAGCAGCTTGAGCTTTGAAGGCATCTCTCAGCTCTGGTGTAAGATGTCACGCTGCGCTTAAAATCACGCCATCCTTCCTGCTGTTTGATGCGCTCTAGTTCTCGAGGGGCCGGAACAGGAACAACAAAAACTGAACAGTGTTATGTAGGTTTAGTTGGTTTTGTTTTTTATGTTTTGTCATTTTTGTCCCCTCCTGCCTCTGCCATCTGCTCAGAGATGGTCACTGAAGCTCTCCTAACTGCGAGAATGATGGCACCTCAGGGACTCTGTTCCATGCTGCAGTCAGTTAGGAGGCAGATGAAGCGTAAAACATGCAGGGGAAAAAAATAAATGATAGCTCATAAGGGGAAATGTATAGTGCTTCTGCTAAGTGTTTTCAAAGATAAAATGTTCAAACAACTCTGCTCCTTAATATGTCAAAACTGGGTTGAGTTTACATACAGTTAAAACCAGATGTTTTACAAACACTGCATGAAAAGAGGCATAACTTGTTTTTTCTCTTTGTCTGACATGAAACAAAAATAAACGCTTTCTGTTTTAGGACTGCCAGTATTACCAAAAGGATTTCTATTCACTGAATGCCAAAATAATAAAAGTATTTTTATTGCTTTCTTTTAAAATCAAACGTTAACATGCGTTACTATGCCATTAGACAATTTGGGAGAGTCCAGATGATGTAAGCTTCTGATTGGAGTTAAATAGGAGGCATATCTCACTTCCTATCAGGAAACGGGTTGCTGATTTATCTAGCGGTACAGATATTAACTATTGGGGTAGAATTTGTGTAAATCTTTTTAGAATGACTGAAATGCCAACCTTCAGCTGATACAAAATCCTTCATAGAATGCACTATACAGGACAAAGATGTTCCAGATGGGTTTCTCACTTACCAAAACATGTCCAAACTGCTGGGAAGGTTTACTTGACGACTATTTACATGCTCTCTGGCACTGTCTACCCGTCTATGGCTCCTGGCTAAAGGTATGTGAAGAACTACCAACATGCCTAAAGCACACAGTTCCAATCTGCCCCTCACAAAAGTAGCTTTACAAACGAATAGATGCCACATCCTTCTGTGCAGTTTCAAGCATTGCAAAAGAAAATCAATAACTGGAAGAATAAAAGGAGTTTAAATATAAATCATTTTTAAAATATGTTATTAGAATTTGTTTCTTTGGAGAGAATATCTGCTTGTAAGAAAAACCAGCAGAATAACTGTTATTCTTTGTTATTAGTTTTGTCTTCAATAATTGAATACATCACCTAGTGGCATCAGGGGTGTGGACTTTGCCACCTTGGCAACGGGGGCTGGGGGTAAGGGCGCTGGGGCGATGCTGTCCCTGGGCAGGCTAGACATTTGGATGTTGCAATGGGGTGGCGGTGGGGTAGTAATGCGTCTATCTCTATGCGGGGCACACAGCTGCCCTGGGGTGTTGCTTTATGTTTGCCAGCCTTCCGGAGCCAGGTCTACCTGTCCTTTGCTGCTCTTCGGTGTCCTGGAACATGTAGGCAACCATCTGCTACATATGGTATGCCTGAAATGCCAAGTGACAAGACATGAAAGAATTAAAATGAAATGATTTAAGAGGAGGCATACCTGTTGATTTGCTTTAAGGTACATAAACATCTGGTTTCAATACGTGTCATATTGTCTTTTTTTCTTAGGCAATGGTTGGGATTCTGCAGGGCAAGGCTCGAGGTGGGGAGGAGGAGAGCATCCTTATGCATGACCTAAAGCCATTTCGCATCCTGATCAGTCTGCTGGACAAACCAGAACTGGGTATCCTGTTGGTCAACTATTTGTTGTACATAAAGCTTTTAATGACCTGTAAACCTGACTGCCTGTCCTCTTTACGTTGACGTCTTCGATCTGTCTCTCTCCAGGACCGGCCATCCTAGAGGATGTTCTGATTGAAGTCTTTCGGACTCTTCACACACAGTGCCGAACAGAGTTAGACCTTCAAAGCCAGAGTCCATTCAGCAAAGATCACACACACCTTAGCAGGTGGGTTCAGCACATTTATGGGTTGTTCGAACATAATTTCTGATCAGCGGTTCGATCGTTTATCAGCCTAGTTAACAAGAACAGCGCATGTACACCAAACCGGCACCATGTAATTACCATCCTTCTAACACTGAGTTGATCACCTTTTGAAACAATAATACCCGAACAGATTTTCTCAGCAGATCATTGTGGTGTGATGCATATTTAAACCAGGCTTTAGTATTCAGTTGTGCTTCAGAAACAGAAATAACAGAATTCAATCATTTCTCTTCTCTAGTAAACTGAGAGAAAACAAGAAGACAGCAGAACTCATTAAAACAGCCAATCTCCTGTTCAACTCGTTTGAGCCGTACTATATGTGGGACTACATTGCTCGCTGGTTTGAGGAGTGCTGCAGGTTAGTGTCAACATGCACAGAAGACTCAAATATTTAAATAATAAACATCTGTTTAAAGTTTAAACTTCTGTCACTGTTTTGAAGCAGCTTTGAAATAATTGTCTATAATCCTGTTTAGTTAGAGGCATAAAATAGATCCTTTTTGTTTTTCACAGTAATGTTATATTTATATATATCTATCACCTCTGATTTGTTAGCAGCTTGCTTACAGTTTAGGAGTCAAAGCCTTACTGTAAAGTCTAAATGTTTCTGTATATTTGTGTTTCAGGAGAACAGTGAACAGCAGTGCACGTGTTGAACCCAGCGGTTGGAGTTTGGAGTCTCCTGACCTCTCTCTGGTGGAGTTCTGTCAGTTGGTAGATTTTCTGCTAGACATCGTTTCCTTGGTGAGACCTCTTTTTCTTTTTTCTTTTTTATTCTTTCTCTTCTATTTTCCTTTCTTTCATTCTGTCTTTTCATCTCACGTCTGATCTTTGCTTGTATCTTTATCCTCTTGATGATATTTCTGTTTTTCTGTTAAACTCTCTGTAGTTCTTGAAGTCCTACTTCCTTACATTTCCGTTTTTTCTTTTGTTCTTTTGAGTGTTTGACTTCTAGAGATGCTAAACTATTGAGATTTATCTATAGCAAGACCATTGAGATTTGAAACGTTGGAGAAGCTCTTTCAAGGAGGTTGCTAACTCTTATTAAAACTGTATAGGTGTATATTAAAAAAATCATCTTTAAACTGTGCCTCCCATATGGGGTCAACTAGGTTAAAAATGTGTTCTGTTAATGCGCCTAAAGCTTGTATAGCTTTATGTTTGAATCTTTTTAATTTAATCTGAGCACAGATCAGGTCACATGACACAGGCAGACCGGAAGCAGCAGTCTCAACCAAGTCTAAAACCAAGGTTGATCCACAAAACATCAATGGCTTATAAAACTATTTTGCTAGAAATAGACCAGAAAGTAGGTCATGAATTGTTTTTAATTGGCTTGCTGGAGGTTTGGCTATCTTAAAATTACAAACAGTGCATTAATAACAGTGATCTACAGGAACTCTGATTGATTAAAAAATAAATCTTTAGTCTGTACCATCATAAGATGCTTTAGATCGAGGCAGTCATAACATTACTGTGCAATAAGAACCGACATGGATGTAAAACCCTCCTCCTATAAATTCACTAATGTTAACTGAATGTTGTAGCTGCCGTTCTGCTGGTTTTTCTTCAGTACAGTTTATTCTGTTAGAATATTGGCATCAATCTGGTACAGAAGTATTACTATTTCTGTAACATACTATGTCCTGTTCTTCCTTTCTCTCCGTTCTTTCGTGTTTTATTTCCCCTCTTTTAAATTTTTTCCCTCTTTTCTATTCTATAATCTTTGTAATTATAGACTCCTGCTTGAGCTGTCAGTCTCACGCATGCTTGGCACACACCTCCTTTATATCCAGTATGTCTGCTTTCCGTATGTTCCACAAACATTTACAGCGTGGCATCCATGTTGTTGGATTCGGGATTGAACTTTCCTGGCCCAGTTTCTTGGATGTTACAGACACCAGAGTTTGTGTTTAGGATCCTTTTGTGTGTTCTGTTTACAGTTTCGGTCAGAAGGTTAAACACACTCATCATGGGCTCAAAAGTCATATTAATATTTATAATTGGGCATTTATGGGTTTGTTTGAATTATTTATGATTTGTTTTCTGACTTTTCTATGCAGCAACAAAATTATACTTACAAGCTCAGATATATAAATACATCTCCACTAGGGCTGCACAATATAATGTGTGTATGATTGTCACAGTATCACTGTATGCAGCGTCAATATTCTAAGGAATTGATTGGATGCAAACATCATTAGCTAATTATAGACGTACCTCTACAAGCAAGGCATTTGACTTTTTCATGGCTCTAGATGCAAATTTCAGTCCAGCTTGAAGTTGTTAATTTTGGACCAGGTGCTTCTTTCTGGAGGGGCACCCTCTTAGTCCACAGTGATGTAGACCTGGCTTCACTGTGGAGCGTAACACTGGTTTTACAGCAGCTCCCAAACTATAGGAAAGTAGATATCTGGAAATGTTATGCTTCTAGAATGTGGAAAAAGAGCCACAAACCATTCAAATCATTATAGTGTATATATGACATCAGTAATCAACCACGGGAAAAAAAAATGTTTAGTTCAAATACACCATTAAATGTCTGAGCTGATGCTAATGTCCAGGAGTGAAAGTACATTTCTGACCACAACTGTAGGTGCTTCATGTATGCAAACTCCACACAGTCAGAAGAGGCCTGCGTGGAGATTTAGCCTCCTTCCTGTATGTTGTTTGCATCTTATTAATAATACTGTATGCTTTTGTACTGCTGTTTCCAATCTGAACAGTTTGGAA
This sequence comes from Girardinichthys multiradiatus, assembly GCF_021462225.1. Taxonomy (NCBI): domain Eukaryota; kingdom Metazoa; phylum Chordata; class Actinopteri; order Cyprinodontiformes; family Goodeidae; genus Girardinichthys; species Girardinichthys multiradiatus. Next base: position 18,168,379 of record NC_061796.1, read on the forward strand.
ATCTCACACTCTGTTACCCTGTTGAAATGGGGTGTGTGTGTGTGTATGAAAGGTGTGTGTCTCTGCAAACAGTGATGGTTGGCCTGTGCTCTGCTTGCTCCTGTCTGTTCAAACTATCTGCTCTTTCTCCTTGAAGCCTACTAGAAGCATGAGGGTAATCTGCCAGGTAAAGTACAGCTCTTTCCTGCTTTTTCACCTCACCTTGCTTCACTGAGGCTACAGTAACATTTCAGCAATGTCCTGCCAACATCCCCTCAGGCTACCTATGTTCCTTTTTCTGCTTTAAATGTTCATGCCACTATGACTGACTTGTTTTCATCCTTTTAATGCCAAAACGAGAACATGATCTTCATGGATTATGATCATTACATGTGACAAAAGCTTACCTTGGCTTTTTTGAGTGGATCTTGTGAAAATGAAGTATCTGCTCAGTTTCTATGTGCTTCCTGTTAAGCATGCCTCCAGTTTATGCACCTGCTCTCATTTTTGTAAAGAATCCTCATATTTTAAGAATTCTGACATATTAATTTCACTCCATGGTTTTTATTCATTTTCTTTGGTTTTTTACATGTTTTGCTTGTTTAATAAAAATAACTTGAATAGATCCGTATGAATAGGTAGGTGTCTCCATTCCTTTTTCTTGTAATGTTCATGTGAATTATTTTTTTTTTACTTATTTTGCCTTGCTAATGTATTTCAACCTGTTAAATAACTTCACATTTTGCCAGATTATAACCACAGACTTCATTGTATTTCACTGGGATCTTATCTGATGGACCAACACAAAATAACCCAGGATTGTAAAATGGAAGGAAAAGTATGCATTATTTTAATAAAGGTATGAGTCTGATAAATGTAATGTTTTTTGGGTTTTTTTGTATTCATCACTTTGAGTGAATACTTTAACGTTTGATTTTATGTTAAGAAAATATGGGCCTAAAAGCATCGAGTGCATCGAGTGACCATCTTCCCTGTTCCTGCTGAAGAAAAGCATCCATTGGCATTTCTCCATGGTGGAAAAAAGTTACATTTTATCATCTGACCAGAGCACCTTTTACTTTTCCATACTTACTTTTCCAAATTGAACAAGCTCGTGAAATTGCTTTAAAACTTCTACCCTACTCCTGTCTGCTGTGTTTCTTGGTCTTCATGTCTAACAAACCTCTAAAGCCCTCACAGAACAGTTGCAATAATACTGAGATGAGATGAAATTATGAACAAGTGGACTCTGTTTACTTATTAGGCAGTGTGCAATTGGCTGCTTTTATTTAGGGTTGTAGAATAAAGGGGGCTGAAGACACACACGCCTCTGGATAATCCCTAGTTAACAGTGTTAGTAAAATCTTATAACCATGTATCCTTTCCTTCCAGTTTACAATTGAGTGATGCTTTGTATTAGTTTGTCACATAAACTCCCCATAATGCATTGAAGGTTTGACTGTATAACAGAAAAAGTGAAAAAGTTTCAAGGGGCTTAAATACTTTTGCAAGGCAGCGTAAATTAAAACAAGCAGATGCAAATTAAAGGACTAGAAAGATGTTTTGAACTTACATGTTTTCTTGAATTCAAACGCCTCCGGATAATCCCTAGTTAACAGTGTTAGTAAAATTCAAGTAATATTTTTGATCTTTCTAAACACAGCTGGTAATTGATGCACTTCAACTAGCTAAACAAGTTATTTGTCTAATAATTTCTAAATATTTTTAGGAAACGTACATAGAAATCCAGACAGAGCATCTTCCTCAGCTGCTGTTGCGGATGGTAGCAGCTCTGACCTGTCATCTCCAGGCCCTGGGCCTCGGGGAGCTCACCCACTGCCTTCGTCTCTGCTCCAAGATCCTCAGCAAGGTGCAGCCTCCCCTGGTGTCCCCACTTGCCCTGCCTGGCGGTCCACAGCAACAGGGCCTCTCCAACACAGGCAGCTCATCAAACACAGCAGGGAACAAAATCAGGGATGCAGAGGAAAAACAGGTATGCAACACCTGAAAAATGCAGAGTCCCCCGACTAAGTAAAGTCAAATCAGATTCCTCTGTTCTCCCTCTGATGCGCTTAAAAAGAATTGGGGGAAAGAAATTACATTCTTGGTCTCCATTGGCTCAGTTCTGTTACATGGTATACTCTAAAACCCTGTTAGTTTAGTCTCTGACGGTGTGCCTTGGTCCCTGATCAGGGCCTCTTGCTGCATGTTGCACATTTGGTTTGGTGGCCATCCAACTCTCCCTTGACACAAAGCATTTGAAGACTCGTGCAAAAAAATCAATCTGGTTAATCACTGACCTTCTGGTGCCTTGGTTGTTTTAAGTGTTTTGCAATTCACTGAGCTGTGACTTGAATGTTCAAAGTTCCCTTCCCAGAGAAACATGGCTGAGTTGAGGTACGTCCCCAAGGACCTGGATCAGAAAGATAGAAGAGGAATATCCAGCAGCTGAGCCCTTTAGTTTTCTCTGAGGACTTAGACAACTAAACTAGCTTGAGACACCTCCAGGCTATGTCCATTAGAGTGGAAACATCCAGTCCAGTATACATCTAGTTAACACTTTAATGGCCCACTCCCACCCATAAGGGTATAGGGAGAGGGTTTGACTTTATGTGCCATCTGAGTCCAAGCTGTGAAATAAACTCATTCAATACAATAAGCTTCCAGATGACTGTGACTAAGAATGAAACAAACTTCACTACTTCAGTTTGTTTACAGTAAAATACACTGGTGCTCTGTTCACTATGTAAAAAATCTTTAAGGGACCCTGAAGTTTGGGTCCACATTGTACCAAGGTTCAGACTACTGATCACAACATATGACAGCGTGGTTTTGCAGACCTCCACTGCTGAAATTGGTAGTTGCATGCAAATAATGACAAATTAATGAGAAAGGTGTTGTACTGGCCGATAACTTTGTATAGAACATATATATGTTATTATAGGTTATATTTTTAGTTTAGTTCTCTGCAAACAAAAAAAAAGACCTGAAGCTTTATTTGTAAAGTAGAGACATAACTGTTTTTTGTTTTTTTTGCCACTTTACTAATGCTGTGAAAGTTATAAGGTGTGTGATGATTCCAGCAACACATGGGTAGACTGACAAACACTTAAGAGGGTGTTGCTGCAACCAAGAGTCTATTTAAGGAACTGAATATGTGAGTCACCCACAGTAGTTAGTTCCCATTGGACAAAATTACTTAAAATTGGGCCCTGATCACAACAGTTCCAAACTGTTGTGGTAGATCAATGGCAATCTGTGCATAGGCAAGAATTGCAAGGAAGTTGCCTAAGCAAAACCTCATACGCACACCGTAGAAGAAGGGACAGGAGCAGAGCTGACTGGTTATGGTAGAGACTGTGATTCACTGTTGGAACATCCACTTTCCTTCTGTGTGCGCGCTCTAAGCAGACCCTCAGATCCAGCCTGGAAATGGAAAAGTCTGGAGTCTGCTACATCACCTGTTAGCCTGTTTCTGCTTGAAAACCTTTTAATTGTGTCATGTTGATTCTGTAACATTGGGAACTTTTTTTTGTTTCGGACATGATCTTTATTTACTGTTGGGCTCACTTCGTTCTGTGATGTTGTATGAATAAATAGTACTAAAGTTAAAGCTGTAAAATAACCCCTGAAAATGCCCTCCAATTACATGAATTAATAAGGCATTATTGCAGACTTAACTATGCAAATATATCAAATGTCATAGTATAATTTTAGAAAAGCTTTAAATGTTTAGAAAAAAAAATTGGTTGACCTGCAACTTTCTGCAGGATAAAGGCATTTTTGTGTCACAGTTAAACATTTCTTTGACTTGGCCAAACTTGTTGAGAATACACATGAAGACACGCTTCCTTCTTTTCTTCATGCTTTTAAGATTCTCAGTTTATATATCTTATTTCTCTTCTGTTTTATTTTTTTATGCACTGTTTTTCTTATTTTTTATACTCTAGAGATGCATTTATGTCAACCTGTGTTACCTGACATTTCAGTCTTTTGAGATCATTTTAAAATATTGCATTCCTAAAGTAGCTTGCAAGAAAATTTGAAATTTTCCGCCTTGGCTTCTTTTTTGTCGATAGACTCCAACTTCTGTGCTGGAGATGTCTGACAGTGGGGACGTGTTCGACGATGGGGAAATCCCTCCCAGCTGTCGCTCTACAGAAAGTAGCTTCACAGACTTTGTCCAATACCGAGAAGATGGTCCTGAGGACACGGATCAAACCTCTCATCCCCACCCTCCTCTCAAAGCAGGCAGTCGTCCCACAGGCTCGGTTCAGTCAAAGCCTTTGGACAAACCAGTCATGCAGCGTTGCCTGGAGCACTTCCAGCAGTTTCTCTCCTGTCTCATCACCTTTTATATCATTCCTGAGCACATGGACAAAGCTGAGGGTCAGAGAGATGAGCTCTTGCAATCAGGGCCCTTGGTGTCTGCACATTCCCAGCCCAGTACTTATACAGAGTCGTGCTCAGGAGCTGGGGCGGTCCAGAAAGGTTGTGTAGCTGCATTTACTGCTGCCTGTCAGCTCTTCTTAGAATGCTCCAGTTTCCCAGTCTACATTGCAGAGGGCAATCTCAAGTCCTCATCTGCCCAGGAAGAACATTGTGGTAAGTTTCTGCTGCAAACAATGATGAGAAACTATTTTTATCTTCTTGACTAAACTATATGAGATAAATAGAGGCCTTATACCCTTCATTTATTCTCTACAGACAGCGAGCAGGTCCGGCTGCCAGTGTGGCTGCAGACCCTAATGGATGCTTGCTGCCTGGCCAGTGACTTCAGCCTACAGGGTGTTGCAATCTCTCTGCTTATGGACCTAATAGGACTGACCCAGTCGGTTGCTATGGTGACAGCTGAGAGTCTGGCCTCTGGTGGCAGCATGGAGCCTGCTCAGCCAATGAGTCCCAGCCAGGGTCGAGTGGCTGTGGTTATTAGGCCTCCACTCACTCAGGGAATTCTGAAGCATATTGCAGATAAAACGGTCTTCTTCAAGGTAGAGATTGCTGAGGTTGCTCTACAGCTTAGTGGGATGGATGCTGGCCATTTAGGGTACTGACTTTATCTTATCTTTTGCTCAGAGTGTTGCATTGATCCTATGGGACCAGCTGGGTGAAGGAACCCCTCAGCATCACCAGCGCAGTGTTGAGCTCTTCTATCAGCTGCACAATCTGGTTCCTTCATCCAGTACCTGTGAGGATGTCATCAGCCAGCAACTCATGCACAGAGATAAGGTCAGTAAAATGAGCCTGTCTAAGGTCACAAAGGGGCAAACGTACGCCGTCACGTACAACCCGTACAGGGTCCACCTGTGTTGCATTTGTGAGCCCAACAGAACCCAAAGCATGAATGTTGTACCTAATCTTGAAGCAAAACAAAATCTCTGAATGCATTTCTTTAGTTTTGAATACTTTTCTATAAAATTAGTGGAAATCATTTTATTATCTTGGTTTTGTTTTTCAGAGAATTCGTTTGGAGGCCCATGTGAAGTTCTCTGTTCTGTGGCATTTAACGCGAGACCTGAACATCACCAAGTCTTCTCCGTTTAGCCGCACTTTTGACAGGTTAGTGAAATCAGTTATCTGTCAAGATTTCTCTCTCATTATTTAATCAAATGCATTTTCCATTCTCTTTTTTTTTTCATTATATTGTCCAAATTATTCTGCTCATTCGGACTTCTTTCCACCCCCAGGTCCCTTTTCATCATGCTCGACAGCTTGAGTTATTGGGACCCGTGTACTAGTGCTGTTGGTCGGGCTTGGTTAAATCAAGTTCTTCAGAGACATGACATTGCACGGATTCTAGAGCCACTCCTGCTCCTTCTGCTCCATCCTAAAACCCATAGGGTTTCTATTCAGAAGGTACAAGCCCAACGTCACTGGGCCCAGATGCTTCCTGACCCACCTGAACAGGAGCCAACACAACCCATCTACACTAGAGACTCCGGCTTCTCAGATGGTGAGCTGTGGATGTGAACTTTTTTCAGATATGTTAATAGTGATTATAACTCTGGATGTATTAACATCCTTGGCTGGTGTGAAGCTTTATTCGGAAATGTATTTTATTTTTCTTTCTTTAGGCTTCCTTCAGATTCGAAGTGAAAGGGTTGGGCATGAGGTCTTCAGAGGTCTGGCAATAAGTGACATGGAGCCCTTTTGCCTGACGGTTAACCCCCTAAGTGACAGCTTGTCCATTCTCAGCCTGAGCAGTGAAAACTTGCATTTAGCAGGTGAATATCAGCCTAGTGACCAGCAGGAGGAGCCACAGAGGTCAGAATCCAGTGGTTCCCGTTTATCTACACTGGAAAACGGTAGCTTTGAAGATCAAGAGGGGATCAGCTGCATCGGAAATGGCTCAGATCGACAGCTTGGTTCATCTGAAGAAACATCTGAAGACTGTATAGAGGATGCTGTGTCTTGCGTCATTAAGGACCTCATTGATAGGGTTTTGAATTTAGTAGATGATGAATCAAATGAACCCTCATCTCCGCCTGAAAACTGGCCCCAAACTGATACTGAAAGCACTTCTTCAGATACCTCCACTGGTCTCCGTCTGGACTCCTGCCCTCCCCATTGCTCCAAGCACCAGAATCTGACAGAGTTGCTGGCTGAAGGCACTTTAGAGTTCCTCTCTATCACTCCAGCAGACGGGCTGCACAAAGAGGGCATCGCTCGCCACAGTTCATCACCATCCATCGTCATGTTGCCAGACAGCACTGATCCAGCCACTCCAGACCGCACCTTGCAGGTGGATGACCCCCAGGCCCGCAAACGTAGCCACAGCAGTACTCAGCTTAGTCTTAAGGGGAAGATCATGGAGAGGTTGGTAGACAAATCTCCTGGGGCAAAGCCAAAGATCAAGAAGACTAAGAGGAAAGAGGAAGAGAAACAGAAACAGAAAAAAGCAAACCAAACGGAGAAACTGCATCCACCCAGTATTTTCTTTGGAGACAGTCTAGACCTTGAGAACTGGTACAGCTGTGGGGAAGGGGAGGTGTCAGAAATCGAGAGTGACATGGGCTCACCAAGTGGGGCCTCTGGTGAGACTGGTGCCGAAGCGAACATCACAGGACGCCGATCGTCTGCTGCCCCGCCTCGTTTTAACATCCATCCTCTCTACCAGCACGTCCTGCTATACCTACAACTGTATGACTCCTCTAGGACCCTGCATGCCCTGTCAGCCATCGCAGCCATGGTGAGAGCTGCTCCCTCAGGCTTTGTAAGCGCCATCTCCACCACCAGCATCAACAACACCTACACTCCACAGCTCTCCTTGCTTCAAAACCTGCTGGCACGCCACAGAGTCTCTGTTATGGGCAAGGACTTCTACTGCCCTATTCCCCAGGACTCTCACTCACATTCATTCCGCAGTGCCATGTACCTGGAGATAATCATCTCTCTCTGCCTCTACTTCTTGAGAAGCTATTATTCTGCCCATGTCACGGTGGGTTCTCAGGACTTGGCAGGAAATCGGGCCATGCAGCTGACAAGTGTGGAGGTCTTAACGCTGCTTTTCAGCGAGCTTGCCAAAGTCACAGCTGGCTCAGCAAAGGGTTTTGCTAGTTTCATCAGTGATGTCCTCTCTAAGTGCAAAGTTCAGAAAGTCATCCTCCATTGCCTCCTTTCCTCCATATTCAGTGCCCAGAAATGGCATGACCAAAGGATGGCAGGGGTCAATGTGTCCACAGTGGAGGAAGGTCTCTCAGAGGACAGTGTAATCAACATGTCAGAGGACCAGATAGACAACTGCAGCGCCGTTCAGTCCCAGCTGCTCAGACTGCTACAGAGTCTGGTTGTACTTGAGCACAAGGTCCTAGTGCCAGCAGATGAAAGTGGAGAAGGTGGGCCTGCCGGAGGAGGACCAGGTGGAGGGGCAGGAAGTGGTGGGGTGGCAGGGTTTGAGATCCTAGGTGGGGAGGTGGAACATGTCAACCCTCAGCAGCCTATGACATCACTGCAGTACCTCCATGGTCAGCCTATCACAGCACAGGGCATGTTCCTGTGTGCAGTTATCAGGGCCTTGCACCAGCACCATGCCTGTAAAATGCATCCCCAGTGGATAGGACTGATCACAGCCACCCTGCCGTACATGGGGAGGGTCCTGAGGAGGGTGGTGGCCTCAGTGACTCTGCAGCTGTGCAGAAACCTGGATAATCTCCTCCAGCAGTACCGCTATGAAACCAGTATTACAGACACCAGGTAAGAACATGATACACCTTGACTTGGTCAGCAGAGGGCACTCTTTACCACAGAATGAACACCAGTCATCCTTATGTTTCATGTACACCACATCTACACTCCAAATTGTTGTTGTTTTTTTTCAAATTGCATATTGTCTAACTATCCTGTAGACCCCAGTGGATGGCTCTCTGTATCCCTCCAGACCTGATTCTGACTGTGCTGGAGGGAATAACATCGATCATCCATTACTGTCTGCTGGACCCCACTTCACAGTACCACCAGGTGAGGGCACTAAAGCCTGAGGATTCTGCCGGAACATGAATGAAGTCCTTGATTTTTATGAGTGTGCTTTTCATACTTGATTTAATAGATTAGTGGCGCTAAGCACTGTTGCAAAAGTATTCACACCCCTTAAGGTTTTTCTCATTATAGGTACAAACATGTACTTTATAATTGCTAAGTGGAAGGACAATAATGCATGGTTTTTCAAATGTTTTGCAATAAAAATTTAAAAGTGTGGCATGCATTTTTTTATTTAACCCCTCTGAGTTAAGACTTTTTAATTTACACATTTACTTTTTAATTACAGCTCTTAGTAGTTTGGAGTATCAGCTTTGCACATCTAAATACTTAAAATTTTGCCACTGCAGTCAGTTGCCTTCAGAATGTATTAAAATGTAAATACAGCTGTGAAGGAATTAAAGGCTTGTTAGAGAACATTCGTGAACAAACATCATCATGAAGAACACAGCAGATGGGTCGAAAGAAAGCTTCTGAAAGGTTAAAAGCAGAGTGAGGGTATAAAACAAGCTTCATACATGTCACTGATCAATGCATTATATAAAGATAGACTCTGGACCAACAAACATCCACCTGATCTAGCAGGCTGGCCAAGTAGAGCATTAATCAGTGAAGCAGCCAAGAGGCTCCTGGTAACTCTGGAGGAGCTGCAGGGGTCAGATGACAAAATCTGTCAACAACTTTTAATCGTGCACTTCACAAAACTCTTCATTAAAGAGGAAAAAAAGCCATAAGATGTAATGTTTGCAACTCATTGTGTCCCTTAGCGATAATGTGGAAACTGGTTAGAGTTGATGCATTGAGATACATACAAGACATTTCATTAAGAAAACCTCTTAGAAGAAATACTCTTTGAAAATACTAATGTCATGCAAAAGACTCAGGACTTGGGTTTCACCTTTTTTCATGTGTTTGACTACTCGTACTCGTCGTCTTCCGCTTATCCGGGACCGGGTCGCGGGGGCAGCAGACTCAACAGAGACGCCCAGATGTCCCTCTCTCCAGACACCTCCTCCAGTTCCTCCAGGGGGAGCCCAAGGCGTTCCCAGGCCAGCCGAGAGACATAGTCCCTCCAGTGTGTCCTGGGCCGTCCCCTGGGCCTCCTCCCGGTGGGACGTGCCTGGAACACCTCCCGAGGAAGGCGTCCAGGAGGCATCCGGTATAGATGCCCGAGCCACCTCAACTGGCTCCTCTCGATGTGGAGGAGCAGCGGCTCTACTCCGAGCCCCTCCCGGATGGCCGAGCTCCTCACCCTATCTCTAAGGGAGTGCCCGGCCACCCTACGGAGGAAACTCATTTCAGCCGCTTGTATCCGGGATCTCGTTCTTTCGGTCATGACCCAAAGTTCATGGCCATAGGTGAGGGTAGGAACGTAGACCGACCAGTAAATTGAGAGCTTTGCTTTTCGGCTCAGCTCTCTCTTCACCACAACGGACCGGCACAGCGCCCCCATTACTGTGGCAGCCGCACCGATCCGTCTGTCGATCTCCCGCTCCATTCTTCCCTCACTCGTGAACAAGACCCCGAGATACTTGAACTCCTCCACTTGAGGCAGGAACTCCCCTCCAACCTGAAGAGGACAAGCCACCCTTTTCCGGTCGAGTACCATGGCCTCAGACTTGGAGGAGCTGATCCTCATCCCAGCCGCTTCACACTCGGCTGCGAACCGCCACAGCGCATGCTGTAGGTCTTGGCTAGAGGGGGCCAGCAGGTCATCTGCAAAAAGAAGAGACGAAATCCACTGGTCCCCAAACCAGACCCCCTCCGGCCCTTGGCTGCGTCTAGAAATCCTGTCCATAAAAGTTATGAACAGGACCGGTGACAAAGGGCAGCCCTGCCGGAGTCCAACATGCACTGGGAACAGGTCCGACTTAGTGCCGGCAATGCGGACCAAACTCCTGCTCCGCTCGTACAGGGACCGGATGGCCCCTAGTAAAGGGCCCCCGATTCCATACTCCTGGAGCACCCCCCACAGGGCATCACGAGGGACACAGTCTAATGCCTTCTCCAGGTCCACAAAACACATGTGAACCGGTTGGGCAAACTCCCATGAACCCTCGAGCACCCTGTAGAGGGTATAGAGCTGGTCCAGTGTTCCACGGCCGGGACGAAAACCACACTGCTCCTCCTGAAGCTGAGGTTCGACTATCGGTCGGACTCTCCTCTCCAATACCCTGGCGTAGGCCTTACCAGGGAGGCTGAGGAGTGTGATCCCCCTGTAGTTGGAACACACCCTCCGGTCCCCCTTCTTATGAAGGGGGACCACCACCCCAGTCTGCCAGTCCAGAGGCACTGTCCCCGACCGCCACGCAATGTTGAAGAGACGTGTCAACCATGACAGCCCTACAACATCCAGAGACTTGAGGTACTCAGGGCGGATCTCATCCACCCCCGAAGCCTTGCCACCGCGGAGCTTTTTAACCACCTCGGTGACTTCAGCCTGGGTGATGAAAGAGTTCAACCCCGAGTCCCCAGCCTCTGTTTCCACCACGGAATGCGTGATGGCAGGATTGAGGAGATCCTCGAAGTACTCCTTCCACCGCCCGATAATGTCCTCAGTCGAGGTCAGTAGTCTCCCGCCCCCACTATAAACAGTGTTGGCGAAGCACTGCTTCACCCTCCCGAGGCAACGGACGGTTTGCCAGAATCGCTTTGAGGCCAACCGGTAGTCTTTCTCCATGGCCTCACCGCACTCCTCCCAGGTCCGAGTTTTTGCCTCTGCCACCGCCCGGGCCGCAGCACGCTTGGCCTCACGGTACCCGTCAGCCGCCTCAGGAGTCCCACAAGCCAACCAGAGCCGATAGGACTCCTTCTTCAGCTTAACAGCTTCCCTTACTGCCGGTGTCCACCACCGGGTTCTGGGATTGCCGCCGCGACAGGCACCGCAGACCTTACGGCCACAGCTACGGGCAGCAGCATCGACAATAGATGCGGAGAACATGGTCCACTCGGACTCTATGTCTCCAACATCCCCCGGGATCTGGTCGAAGCTCTCCCGGAGGTGGGAGTTGAATACATCCCTGGCCGAGGGCTCTGCCAGGCGTTCCCAGCAGACCCTCACTATGCGCTCGGGCCTGCCAAGTCTGTCCGACTTTCTCCTCCTCCAGCGTATCCAACTCACCACCAGGTGATGATCAGTGGACAGCTCAGCCCCTCTCTTCACCTGAGTGTCCAAAACATGCGGCCGAAGGTCTGATGATACGACAACAAAGTCAATCATCGACCTCCTTCCTAGGGTGTCCTGGTGCCAATTCCACTGATGGACACCCTTATGTTTGAACATGGTGTTCGTTATGGACAATCCGTGACTAGCACAGAAGTCCAATAACAAAACACCACTCGGATTCAGATTGGGGAGGCCATTCCTCCCGATCAAGCCTCTCCAGGTGTCACTGTCGTTCCCCACGTGGGCGTTGAAGTCCCCCAGCAGAATAATGGAGTCCCCAGGAGGGGCACTATCCAGCACCCCCGACAGGGACGCCAAGAAGGCTGGGTACTCTGCACTGCCACTCGGCCCGTAGGCTGAAATGATAGTCAGAGACCTCTCCCCAACCCGAAGGCGCAGGGATACGACCCTCTCATCCACTGGGGTAAACCCCAACAGGAGACGGCTGAGCTGGGGGGCAACAAGCAAACCCACACCAGCCCGCCGCCTCTCCCTGCGGGCCACTCCAGAGTAGAAGATAGTCCAACCCCTCTCAAAGAGATGGGTTCCAGAGCCCACGCTGTGCGTGGAGGCAAGCCCGACCATTTCTAGTTGATATCTCTTGACCTCCCGCACCAGCTCAGGCTCCTTCCCCCACAGCGAGGTGACATTCCACGTCCCTAGAGCCAGCCTAAGCATCCGGGGATCGGGCCGTTGAGGTCTCCACCTTCGTCCGCCACCCAATCCTCTTTGCACCGGTCCCTCACGGTTCCCCCTGCAGGTGGTGGGCCCACTGGGGGAGTCTTTAATTTCATGACTATGAATATTGTAGCTTCACACTAAAGGCATCAAAACTATGAATTAACACATGTGGAATTATATACTGAACAAAAAAGTGTGAAACAACTGAAAATATGTCTTATATTCTAGGTTCTTCAAAGTAGCCACCTTTTGGTTTGATTACTGCTCCGCACACTCTTGGCATTCTGTTGATGAGCTTCAAGAGGTCGTCACCTGAAATGGTTTTCACTTCACAGGTGTGCCCTGTCAGGTTTAATAAGTGGGATTTCAAGCCTTATAAATGGGGTTGGGACCATCAGTTGTGTTGTGCAGGAGGTGGATACAGTACACAGCTGATAGTCCTACTGAATAGACTGTTATAATTTGTATTATGGCAAGAAAAAAGCAGCTAAGTAAAGAAAAATGAGTAGCCATCATTACTTTAAGAAATGAAGGTCAGTCAGTCCGAACAACTGGGAAAACTTTGAAAGTGTCCCCAAGTGCAGTCGCAAAAACCATCAAGCGCTACAAAAAAACTGGCTCACATGAGGACCGCCCCAGGAAAGGAAGACCAAGAGTCACCTCTGCTGCAGACGATAAGTTCATCTGAGTCACCAGCCTCAGAAATCGCAGGTTAACAGCAGCTCAGATTAGAGAACAGGTCAATGCCACACAGAGTTCTAGCAGCAGACACATCTCTAGAACAACTGTTAAGAGGAGACTGTGTGAATCAGGCCTTCATGGTAAAGTAGCTTCTAGGAAACCACTGCTGAGGACAGGCAACAAGCAGAAGAGACTTGTTTGGGCTAAAGAACACAAGGAATGGACATTAGACCAGTGGAAATCTGTGCTTTGGTCTGATGAGTCCAAGTTTGAGATCTTTGGTTCTAACCACCGTGTCTTTGTGCGGCGCAGAAGAGGTGAACGGATGGACTCTACATGCCTGGTTCCCACCGTGAAGCATGGAGGAGGAGGTGTGATGGTGTTGGGGGTGCTTTGCTGGTGACACTGTTGGGGATTTATTCAAATTTGAAGGCATACTGAACCAGCATGGCTACCACAGCATCTTGCAGCGGCATGCTATTCCATCCGGTTTGCGTTTAGTTGGACCATCATTTATTTTTCAACAGGACAATGACCCCAAACACACCTCCAGGCTGTGTAAGGGCTATTTGACCAAGAAGGAGAGTGATGGGGTGCTGCGCCAGATGACCTTGCCTCCACAGTCACCGGACCTGAACCCAATCGAGATGGTTTGAGGTGAGCTGGACTGCAGAGTGAAGGCAAAAAGGCCAACAAGTATTAAGCATCTCTGGGAACTCCTTCAAGACTATTGGAAAACCATTTCAGGTGACTACCTCTTGAAGCTCATCAACAGAATGCCAAGAGTGTGTGGAGCAGTAATCAAAGCAAAAGGTGGCTACTTTGAAGAACCTAGAATATAAGACATATTTTCAGTTGTTTCACATTTTTTTGTTCAGTATATAATTCCACATGTGTTAATTCATAGTTTTGATGCCTTCAGTGTGAAGCTACAATATTCATAGTCATGAAAATAAAGAAAACTCTTTGAATGAGAAGGTGTGTCCAAACTTTTGGTCTGTACTGTATGTACATGGACCCTCCCCAGCTAATCTCACATAGTTTAAATTGTTTTAATAAGAAGAATGGGTAAAAGATGTCTGTAGGTCTATAGATGTGCAAAGCTGGTAGAGACAGACCTCACAAGACTCTATAAAGTGTAACTGCAGGGTTAAAAGATGGTTCTACAAAGTACTGACTTTAAGGTGTTGAAGACAAAAGCACATTGCACTTTTCAGATTATTATTTGTGATTAAAGTATTTCTCGAGTTTACTTCACAATTCAATTCAAATACAACATATAAATATATATTATTGTTATTTATATATTTATATGTATTTTTAGAAATATAAATCCAATAGGATATACTGCAGTACGTGGTTGTAACATGAAAAATGTGAAAAAGTTAAAGGCATGAACACTTTTGCAGCTAAGATTGTTCTTCGTTTCCTTTCACAAAACCTACTGCTAAGTCAGTATTGAGGGTCTTGTTGCAATCTTCAGTTACAGGTAAGTGTTGACCAGAAGCACCTGGCCGAGGCCCGTTCAGGCATCCTGTCCATCCTCCACACCATCATGTCTTCTGTCACTCTGCTGTGGAGCGTCCTCCACCAAGCTGACATCTCTGACAAGCCAGCTGCTGCTTCAGCTGCTGCCACTTCAAACATCAACCTGGGCTCCACTAAGGTCTGTCAACAAATGCGGATCCATGATCCATTCTGGGTGAAAATTAAACATATTTGCAGCTGAATAAGGACAACCTTTGCAGGAACTAATGGAATATTATAAATCAAAAAAATAAGATTGAATTTTTCTTGCAGGGCCTTTTTTCTTTTAGATGTTTATCTGATAAGGAATTGTTTTGTTGGGATTACTTCTTAAGTTGCTGTTTTTACTTTTTCTAAAACAACACAATTGGAAAACAACATCAGGAATTTAATTTGTGACATAATGAATTGAGATATCAATCTCATGTAGGTTTCTTACATCTCATTCACAGAAGCTGCGTCAGCAGATCTTGGAGCTGCTGGGTCCAATATCCATGAACCACGGCGCTCATTTCATGGCAGCAATTGCTTATGTTTGGAATGAGAGAAAACAAGTCAAGACTCCAATCAGAAATAAGGTAATCGGGGAGAAAAATGCTGGCGCTGTAAGGATTGTTTTTGGTGCTTTTTACATAGTTAAATAAGATGTAATGTTGTTATATCCTGTTTTCCATTGAGATTGAGCAGATTGAGATAACATTCATCAGGAGTAAAATATGAAACCAGCATAGCTGTAACTCTGCTTTCATTAGCATTGCACCCCAGAAGGTCTTTTGTTGCCGGTCACTTTAAATCTTTTACAGTTCATATTGCGTATTCATAAGAATATATTTTAGGTGATTCCTGTCGCCAGTGAGGAGCAGCTGCTGCTAGTTGAGCTCGTTCGGTCGGTCAGCGCCATGCACACTGAGACCGTCATGCAGACAGTCAAAGAGGTCCTGAAGCAGCCGCCTGCCACTGCAAAAGACAAGGTTGGTTTATAGTATGAGATTCTGAAGCCAGTAAAACATGTTAAAGAACCGTATGCTTTTGCTTTTGTGTAAAAAACCTCACCAATGTACAACAGTAAATTAGATTATCATTGATAAGTTGATGCATTACAGTAATCCTTTTCAACATGTGAAACTCGGATTACACACAGACAGATATACTGTATTTTAAGCTATTTATCTCTGTTAATTTTGAGGATTATTAAACCTGCCGAAACCCCAAATTAACTTTCGCAGAAAAGTAAGACATTTCTAAAGACCAATGAAAAAATAAAAAACACACTGCTGAAAAGCACATCCATGTGCTATACAGTTTAGACACTTGATGCTTGGTTTGGGCTTTTTTGCATGAGTTACTGCATCAATGCAGCATGGCATGGAGGCGATCAGCCTGCGACACTGCTGAGGTTTTGAGGGGGCCCAGGTTGCTTTAGTAGCAGCCTTCAGCGAGTCTGCATCGTTGGCTCTCGTCTCTCACCTCCCTCTCGACAATGAGCCATAGATCCTTTATCATTAAGGCTGTTCTTTTGGCCATGTGGGCAGGTGCCAATTCCTGCTGGAAAATAAAATCTCCATAAAGATCCTTTTCTGGTAGATGACTTAAGCTACCCAGATTCTATTCCTCTCCACCTTTCCTCCAGACTCTGAAACCTTGATTTTCAATAAAAAGCTAATTTTACTTTTATCTGAAAAGAGGACATTGGACCACTGCGAAGAGTCCAGTCTGCCTTAGCACAGGTAACACACTACTGACGCTGTCTGAATTTTAGGCTTTCATTAACTGTGAAAGACATCTTGTGTGGCAATGCATAAAGACAATCTTTATGATTTAGAGAAGTTAATGTTATTAATCTCGTTATTGAAACATTTTTAACAGACATCGACTCACAAACACTAAATGTGTTAACGTGCTTAAAAACAATTCTGCATATGCACTAATTTAACCTGAATATTGACCAGAAAATGCTAAAAAACAGAAAGACAAGAACATCCATCAGTATATAAGTTTCCACGTCTGGGTGTTAAAATATCTGACTGCTGCAGGCACAAAGGATCTTCTTAGTCGTTCACTGGATGATCTTCGTAGTTCCTTAAAAAAACTCTATTACGAGGATAGTTTTCAAACAGCAACGTTTTCGGTTTTGACCTGGTTCTCTTGGCTATAGTGATCCCAATGTGTCTGGGGATAAACCATTAATGGATCCAGCTCTCTTGATGTAAATGTACCTATAGGTCGTCATTTTTAGCTGATCTAATGTTATTTTCCACCGATCTTTAGAAGCACATCTCTTTGGAAGTCTGCATGCTACAGTTCTTCTATGCCTATGTGCAGAGGTGAGTACATCACTTCATAGCTGTGCTTATTCAAAGCAATTATATCTGATATATGATCTGTGTCCTCCTTGCATCCCAGGATTCCTGTTTCCAGTTTGGTTGATAGCTGGCCATCTCTTCTGGTGCTGCTGAAGGATTCCATGCAGTTAGGTCTTCCTGCTCCTGGACAGTTTCTCATACTGGGGTTGGTTTCTCTACCTGATCTTTCTTTTTAGTTTCAGAATATTCCTCCAGGTCTGCAATTCTTAAAAACTGAAATCTGATTGCAGGCATCATGGGATTTATGTTTACAGTTCATTAAACCAACAGTGTTTCTGGTTTTCTTTTCCTTAGAGTTCTGAATGAGTTTATCTTGAAGAACCCCAATCTGGAGAGTAAGAAAGACCAGCGAGAGCTTCAGGTAATTGTAATGGCTACTTTTGTGAGTTGTCTCATAGGTGATGGTAGCAAAAATAACACAAGAAGCTGAGGGAAATGGTTGTAAATTAGGGGCTTCATATTTTACGTTGCTAGAAGTTACCTTCAACAGTTCTGAAAGGTAAAAAGAAGAGAAATATCTTACTAATAGAAATCTGAGAGGTGTGGCATGCAATTGTTTCCACCTCCCTGCGAGTCAATACTTTGTAGAACCACCTTTCATTGCAATTAAAGCTCAAGCTAACTTAATAGCTCAGACTCATTCAGATCAGGGAGAAAGCATTTGTGAACTGCAATTTTCATGTGTTACCGCAGATTAGAGAGTTAGATTGGATTCCTGGACTTTGACTAGGCCATTCTAACATTCTGTCAAATACATTCCCTAATAAATGTCATTGACGTCTGTGGTTGTCTTGAAAAAATAGTCAAATATTAATATTTTCACCAGACACTGTAGAAGACCAGATTTTTCAGAGGTTACCGTTGACTGTTGGTTATCTTCCTTAATCCCAGTTTGGGAACTTTTTGTTTACTTATTTACTTGTAAACTGAGAAGATTTTGCCACAAAAAGTAAAGGAGCAAGCATATTGCTGTCTTACTAAATGGTAGGACCGGTGCTGGAGTAACGTTAGCAGGTGTGAAGTACAGTAATGTAGGATATCTGTGACTGTCAGAAAATTGATTCTTTGGATCATGGTAAGGTTTACTTTAAGGAAATCTGTGTGTTCAGGATGTGACTCATAAGGTGGTGGAGGCCATTGGAACGATCGCAGGATCCTCTTTGGAACCAACCACGTGGTTAAGGAGGAACCTGGAGGTGAAGGCATCTCCTCAAATAGTTGTGGATGGAACCAACCTGGAAGCAGATGTAGAAGGTGCCCCCTTAACCTTCATTTTTTTTTCTGTAAATCTTGCAACTGCATTGAAATAAATGTTATAGCTGTCCCTGTTACTACTTTCAATCTTTGCATCAACCATGAATGAAGTCAGTCTTCAGCGGTTGACAGGTTACGTAGAGTCTTTGCAAATCAAATGCTAATAGTTTCATGTAATCAAATCTGAAAAAATGGGACAACAAATGTAGCTATAACTAAAGTTTGGGAATGTTTTTGGATGCTTTAGCATGGCAGTTTATAATGAGCTTTGTAGCTGCTGCTAATGTTTGCTGTATGTGTTTTGTAGACTTAATGCTCACAGTGATGGAGGCCTCCAGCTTCACTCCATCTGTATACAGTGTTCACGCCCTCACACTGCTGGCTGAGGTAAACACGAGTATTTCCGACCCATCTATCCCCTTCAGTCGGTGGTTCTTTCACTCGATTTCAGCTGCTCATTTGCCGGCAGTGTTTGGATCCTGGTATAATACTAACACAAAACATCTTAAGTCCTTAGATTTGATTTCCAGCCACCACTCCTGCCAGTCCTTCAGTTGTCATTAGTGAACCAATCAATCCATGTGTTGGGTTGGATCTGGCTGTGGAGGATGTGGACAGTTTGACTCATCGGAAACCTTTTTGCATCCTGTCTGTTTTTAGCTCCGTGGGGTTTAATTTGGAACATGTTGCCTGTGCCTTACTGATATCGCAGCTATAGATTTATGGGTTTAGACAAGGTTCTACATCAAAAACATGCTGCTCTGCAGATTGAGACACTTGCTTTGTGCGTCATATATCACTTCTCAGCCGCTAAAGCTCGAACATCACGTACCTCCGTTTGATATATTGATCTTTCTAATAGGTGCTGGCTCATCTGTTGGACATGGTGTTCTACAGTGACGAGAAGGAGAAAGTCATCCCACTGCTGGTTAATATCATGCACTACGTTGTTCCCTACCTCCGTAACCACAGGTGTGGAAAAGATTCCTTTCTTTATTTCTTTCTGTAAAATAACAAGACCCCTATAATGGCTTTCCCCTCTAAATAAAGCTGGACATCACTGACCTTACAGAAACTACAGATTGGAGATAACATGTTAGTAAAAACCTTCATTTAATGTTACTAAATTGCAATAAACTGCCAAATGTGGAAATTAGGATGGATCCATCAGAGATTTGTGGCTGATTTCTACAGTTTTGTAAAACTTCAACCTCCTAATATCAATTAGTCAATTTTGATTTCTGAACATGATTATTTACAATATTTCTTTCTAAGTATTTATAAAGGGAGCTGCTACAACGTCCATGTAAGAGAGTTGGTGTTAAACAGGATTTTACTCATTTAAAACACAACAGATTTCCTTAAAGGCAGCTAACAGTTCCAAATTCATCATCTTCCATCGCAGACAGAGGTTGCAATTTCGAAAAGGATAGAACAGAATTACTTCGCTGTAAAACATTCAGCATTCCCGGTGTCCACTAAAGTCACTTCAGGTCAGTTTATTCTTTTGCCAGATAAACATAATGTCCTCCGGGGCGGGAATTATCTGACATCACGTAACAGACGGCTCATTTTTGTATCTGACTTTGTAGGCATAAAACAACTAAAATTGCAAAAGTACAAAACAAAAAAGTGGCAAAATGACCACCAAAGTGAAAGTCTAGTTTCTGTCGTTGCACTCTCAATAGGAAATATAGGTTCCTGTTATATGAAGCTTCTGTTCTTCCTCTGTCATGATTTTTAAACTTGATTCTGAAAGTCTTACTTCCAATCTTATTCCTTCTGTAACAACTTCCACACTGAAGACTGTTGGTGTTGTTTGCTCAACCTGTTAGCACGTCTCTCTCTTGTGAAAATGCTCTCTAGCTGATAGAAAAAAAGGCCAAGCTGATAGGCTGTTTTTAACGTTTTCTTTGACAGTGCTCACAACGCCCCCAGCTACCGAGCCTGCATCCAACTGCTGAGCAGCTTAAGTGGTTACCAGTACACCCGCCGTGCCTGGAAAAAGGAGGCCTTCGACCTCTTCATGGACCACACCTTCTTCCAGATGGATGCCTCCTGTGTCAGCCAGTAAGCAGAAACTTACTACAGAAAAGGATATCCAACAACCTGTTTGTAAATGCTTGTCCTTATGTTTACAGGCTATAGTTAGCAGGATTTACTCTAACAATGTCTCTAATTTTCTAGCTGGAGAGCCATTATTGACCACCTGATGACTCATGACAAGACCACTTTTAGAGACCTGATAAGTAAGCGTTATATTTTCTATCTATAAATATGTTTCTGCAGTACAGAGCATTACCTGTGCATCAGGCAGAATAATTCTGCATGCAAGAAAAACCTTCTCAGGTTTGCATTTCTAATCACATCAAGTCTGTGACCCTCTGCTATTAAAAATTAATTATTTGGACTTAATGACTGTGGCAGGCAGAATTAAAATGTTTGTGTCTGCTTTCAGCCCGGGTAGCGGTTGCTCAGAGCAGCTCCCTGAGTTTGTTCACAAACAGAGACGCTGAGCTGGAGCAGAGGGCCATGTTGCTCAAACGCTTGGCCTTTACCATCTACAGCAGTGAGGTGGACCAGTATCAGAAATACCTGCCAGACATCCAGGGTGAACACAAGCAAACTTCTTTCTTGAGCTTAACACACATAAACACACACACACACACACATGATCAAACCAGATCTTTATTTGCTGCTCACTTGTTTTATTGCTCTACAGTGTAGTAGCATCAAAACATATTAAATGATTGCTCACATACAGGGGTTGGACAATGAAACTGAAACACCTGGATTTAGACCACAATAATTTATTAGTATGGTGTAGGGCCTCCTTTTGCGGCCAATACAGCGTCAATTCGTCTTGGGAATGACATATACAATTCCTGCACAGTGGTCAGAGGGATTTTAAGCCATTCTTCTTGCAGGATAGTGGCCAGGTCACTACGTGATACTGGTGGAGGAAAACGTTTCCTGACTCGCTCCTCCAAAACACCCCAAAGTGGTTCAATAATATTTAGATCTGGTGACTGTGCAGGCCATGGGAGATGTTCAACTTCACTTTCATGTTCATCAAACCAATCTTTCACCAGTCTTGCTGTGTGTATTGGTGCATTGTCATCCTGATACACGGCACCGCCTTCAGGATACAATGTTTGAACCATTGGATGCACATGGTCCTCAAGAATGGTTCAGTAGCCCTTGGCAGTGAGGCGTCCATGATATAGCAGCCCAAACCATCACTGATCCACCCCCATGCTTCACTCTGGGCATGCAACATTCTGGGTGGTTCGCTTCTTTGGGGCTTCTCCACACCATAACTCTCCCGGATGTGGGGAAAACAGTAAAGGTGGACTCATCAGAGAACAATATATGTTTCACATTGTCCACAGCCCAAGATTTGCGCTCCTTGCACCATTGAAACTGACGTTTGGCATTGGCATGAGTGACCAAAGGTTTGGCTATAGCAGCCCGGCCGTGTATATTGACCCTGTGGAGCTCCTGATGGACAGTTCTGGTGGAAACAGGAGAGTTGAGGTGCACAATTAATTCTGCCGTGATTTGGGCAGCTGTGGTTTTATGTTTTTTGGATACAATCCGGGTTAGCACCCGAACATCCCTTTCAGACAGCTTCCTCTTGCGTCCTCAGTTAATCCTGTTGGATGTGGTTGGTCCTTCTTGGTGGTATGCTGACATTACCCTGGATACCGTGGCTCTTGATACATCACAAAGACTTGCTGTCTTGGTCATAGATGCGCCAGCAAGACGTGCACCAACAATTTGTCCTCTTTTGAACTCTGGTATGTCACCCATAATGTTGTGTGCATTTCAATATTTTGAGCAAAACTGTGCTCTTACCCTGCTAATTGAACCTTCACACTCTGCTCTTACTGGTGCAATGTGCAATCAATGAAGACTGGCTACCAGGCTGGTCCAATTTAGCCATGAAACCTCCCACACTAAAATGACAGGTGTTTCAGTTTCATTGTCTAACCCCTGTAGCTCTGTGTTATGCAACATTACTGATGTGTGTGTGTGTGTGTGTGTGTGTTTAGAGCGTCTGGTGGAGAGCCTGCGTCTGCCTCAGGTACCCATCCTTCATGCTCAGGTGTTCCTTTTCTTCAGAGTGCTGCTGCTACGCATGTCACCTCAACATCTCACATCACTCTGGCCTACCATGATCACTGAGCTGGTGAGCGCAAGAAGCTGCACACAATCAATCTCTCCTATTGTACCTTAACTTTGCTTCTTTTACACAAACCATCTTTCTCTCACACGTTTTCTTAATCTGGTGTGTGTGTCTTTATAGGTTCAGGTGTTTCTACTGATGGAGCAGGAGCTAACAGCTGATGAGGACATATCAAGGTATACTTGCACATAGGAGGGCAATTAATCAATCGGAACTTTTTTCTAGAGAACTTTATAAACAGTGAAACGTAATAGATGCTAAAAAAAGGAGCGAGAATACAAACCACAATCACACCAGAAAATAGTAAACTAAGTCAAATAAAAAGTATTATTGGCTGGCTGAAAATGTAGAGCTAAGAAAACACAGTTGTCATCATAAATTAGGTGGAACCATAAATGCAAACAATGTAAAAAAAAAAATGTTAAACTCTAAAAATGTACTTTAACCACAAGACAAAAATGTGTAAAATTACTTTTAGTTTTTGATACAATTTCAAATAGTCGCTAGATCAAAAGATTAATAATATTTGGGCTCTAAGATCAAATTAAAAATGCAATAAAACCAAACCAAAATAAAATTATAATAAATAACAGATAAATAACAACATAATAGATATTTGCTTGGGTTCAAATAACAAGCTTTCATTTGCTTTTAAAAACATCACCACCATCAGCTGACCTCAGGTCTTCAGAAATGCTGTCTGAAAGGTGAGGGCTGTCGTAAATGAATCACGCCTCTCACAGGCGCAGTTCTGGTGCTTCTGATGCCTCACCATGAGGTAGGATTTTTAGTGTCGGTGCCGACAGAAGGCCTTTCTTAGAGTATTTAACGGGGGGTGGAGAGGTGATTGGTAAAAAATTGAATCAGATACATATGTTGGACTAAAATGAGAATGCTTACTTCCCCTCTAACTTTCTTTCATAAATCTCCCACTGGTTCATTTCTAGGACGTCAGGACCATCGGTTGCTGGCTTGGAGACCACCTATTCCGGAGGGAACGGCTTCTCCACCTCCTACAACAGCCAACGCTGGCTCAACCTCTACCTCTCCGCTTGCAAGTTCCTAGATCTTGCCTTGGCGCTGCCTCCCGAGAGTCTCCCTCAGTTCCAGATGTCAGTGCAGATAAAACTGCAGCACTTTAGACTTTGCATTTAATAGGAAGGGGTCAAGGAATTGAGACCAAACACCTAATCAGTTAGAATATGATTCAAAAGTTCATTTCTTTCACTAAATCAATTCAAACTGCCAACTTCTAATACATAGATTCATAACACAGATACATTTCAGGCATTTATTTCTGTTCATTTGGATGATTATGGCTTAACTTTCATCATCTGCAAGCCATAGTCATCAAACATAACAGAAACGCTTGAAGCATATCACTCTGTAACAAAAATGTTCATTATGAATTTCACTTCTGAGTAAAATTGCTGAAATAAATAAAACATTGGATGATATTCTTATTTAGTTAGAACTATGGTCCTGCTGGTTGTTGTTTCTCAAGCTTTTGGGAAATTAAAATGCGTTGTGTCAAGCTGAGCACTTCTTCATTACAGGTACCGCTGGGCCTTCATCCCCGAGGCTTCAGATGATTCTGGGTTGGAGGTGAGGCGTCAGGGGACCCATCAGAGGGAGTTCAAGCCCTACGTGGTTCGTCTAGTGAAGCTGTTAAGAAAACGAGCAAAGGTATCTCCTCCAGCTGTATGTTAACAATCTTTGAATAACTGGCGAAAAACGTAGCTATTGTAAATGAAACTACCCTTTTAGATGAATTTTCCTTTCTAAAATATATATTTTTTCTGTATACAATAGAAAAACCCAGAGGAGGACTGTTCCACTAAAACCTTACCCTGGGAGCCGGGTCACCTGATGCTGACCCTCTACGTTATCCGCAGCATGGAGCAGCTGCTGCCCTTCTTCAACCTGCTCAGCCAGGTGTTTAACAGCAAGGCCAGCTGCCGAACGGGCCCCGTCTACAGCCACAATCCCACAGATTCTTCCTTCACCAGCAGCAAGGAGGGCATCAAACTGGAGAGCCAGAAGGTGTTCTGGAGCCGGGCTCGACAGAACATCGAGGAGATGGTGGAAAAAGACTTTCTAGAGGGCCTTATCAAGACATGAGAACCCAACAAGGGAGGAACAGGGCATTAACACATAACTGAACACTAGTGAAAAAATTTAACATGTACATTCATGAACAATATGGGATATAAAGAGGGACAGGTTTGTACAGCTTTTGTATTTATGATTCTTGAGGTACTGTATTTAATTTTTTGTATATATGGAGCAGCTTTTGTCAAGTTTTAACATTTCATCTGAATCCTTAAGAAGACATTAAAAATGCTGTGCTATTCCATGTGACTTAATAAAAAAGGTTTCTACTGATAGCCATATCAGCCTGTCACTGTCTTCAAAACATTTTAAAGCTCTTTCTGTTGTTGCGGTTTAAACACATTCAGGATGTGGAAAGTCTTCCTCTGGAATATGTTTGAAAAGAATTCATATATGTAAATTCTCAAGAGATACAATGATTTTGCACTTGTAACATGCACTCTTTTTCTGATCTAGGATTTGCTTGACATAATGGATAATACTACACAACTCTTCAGCATTAAAATCTGAGGCACAAAATTTAAAAACTTTCAGCAAGTGAATTGTCTGCTGATGGATTTATCAGTTATGTACATATGATTTCTGTCAATTTAAAACATCAAATGTTAATACAATGAACAATGGAAAGGGAGTTTTATCATTCTAGGAAAGAAAACTGTCTCCATGCTTCTCTGGTTACTACCTGGCCTGTCAGTTCAGGTGAAAGGATGGTATACAGGTCCTTTTCAAAATATTAGCATATTGTGATAAAGTTCATTATTTTCCATAATGTAATGATGAAAATTTAACATTCATATATTTTAGATTCATTGCACACTAACTGAAATATTTCAGGTCTTTTATTGTCTTAATACGGATGATTGTGGCATACAGCTTATGAAAACCCAAAATTCCTATCTCATAAAATTAGCATATTTCATCCGACCAATAAAAGAAAAGTGTTTTTAATACAAAAAACGTCAACCTTCAAATAATCATGTACAGCTATGCACTCAATACTTGGTCGGGAATCCTTTTGCAGAAATGACTGCTTCAATGCGGCGTGGCATGGAGGCAATCAGCCTGTGGCACTGCTGAGGTCTTATGGAGGCCCAGGATGCTTCGATAGCGGCCTTTAGCTCATCCAGAGTGTTGGGTCTTGAGTCTCTCAACGTTCTCTTCACAATATCCCACAGATTCTCTATGGGGTTCAGGTCAGGAGAGTTGGCAGGCCAATTGAGCACAGTGATACCATGGTCAGTAAACCATTTACCAGTGGTTT
The DNA here is from genome assembly GCF_021462225.1 of Girardinichthys multiradiatus. Classification (NCBI taxonomy): domain Eukaryota; kingdom Metazoa; phylum Chordata; class Actinopteri; order Cyprinodontiformes; family Goodeidae; genus Girardinichthys; species Girardinichthys multiradiatus. Next base: position 18,194,067 of record NC_061796.1, read on the forward strand.
TGGCACTGTGAGCAGGTGCCAGGTCGTGCTGAAAAATGAAATCTTCATCTCCATAAAGCTTTTCAGCAGATGGAAGCATGAAGTGCTCCAAAATCTCCTGATAGCTAGCTGCATTGACCCTGCCCTTGATAAAACACAGTGGACCAACACCAGCAGCTGACACGGCACCCCAGACCATCACTGACTGTGGGTACTTGACACTGGACTTCTGGCATTTTGGCATTTCCTTCTCCCCAGTCTTCCTCCAGACTCTGGCACCCTGATTTCCGAATGACATGCAGAATTTGCTTTCATCCGAAAAAAGTACTTTGGACCACTGAGCAACAGTCCAGTGCTGCTTCTCTGTAGCCCAGGTCAGGCGCTTCTGCCGCTGTTTCTGGTTCAAAAGTGGCTTGACCTGGGGAATGCGGCACCTGTAGCCCATTTCCTGCACACGCCTGTGCACGGTGGCTCTGGATGTTTCTACTCCAGACTCAGTCCACTGCTTCCGCAGGTCCCCCAAGGTCTGGAATCGGCCCTTCTCCACAATCTTCCTCAGGGTCCGGTCACCTCTTCTCGTTGTGCAGCGTTTTCTGCCACACTTTTTCCTTCCCACAGACTTCCCACTGAGGTGCCTTGATACAGCACTCTGGGAACAGCCTATTCGTTCAGAAATTTCTTTCTGTGTCTTACCCTCTTGCTTGAGGGTGTCAATAGTGGCCTTCTGGACAGCAGTCAGGTCGGCAGTCTTACCCATGATTGGGGTTTTGAGTGATGAACCAGGCTGGGAGTTTTAAAGGCCTCAGGAATCTTTTGCAGGTGTTTAGAGTTAACTCGTTGATTCAGATGATTAGGTTCATAGCTTGTTTAGAGACCCTTTTAATGATATGCTAATTTTGTGAGATAGGAATTTTAGGTTTTCATGAGCTGTATGCCAAAATCATCCGTATTAAGACAATAAAAGACCTGAAATATTTCAGTTAGTGTGCAATGAATCTAAAATATATGAATGTTAAATTTTCATCATTACATTATGGAAAATAATGAACTTTATCACAATATGCTAATATTTTGAGAAGGACCTGTAAACCTCTCCACAACTTTCTTCCTGACCAGTCTGTTGTGGTCCTTCTTCCTGTTTCATGTTTGTTCAATAATGTTCTCTAACAAACCTCTGAGGCCTTCACTCAGCAGTTGCATTGATAATGAGATTATATCACTCAAATGGACTCTGCTAATTAGAAGAGTTTTGAAGACAATTAGTACCTGAGTTTTATTTAAGGGCTTAGGAATAAGGGGGCCTGAATACAAATGCACACACTTTCTGCTTTGTATTAGTAACATAGTCACATTTTGAAAAAAAAAAAAAAAAAATCCTTTCACAACACTGTAATGTATTTAGTGTTTGTCATTCGCCTAGATCCAAATAGGATGAAGTGAACTTGAACAAAATATGGGAAACAAGGCAGATAGGTGAACATCTAAGTCATCCACTATTAGGAGAGATCAGCACCGTGGACAGGGACTAAATCCGCCTCACTTCTTCGCGTCCTGCTCTGCTGCTCATAAATGAATGAATCTATTTGTTTTACACAAATAGAGAGCCCAGGGATCAGAGAACATGGTGAAGTCTTGTTGCATGCAGCTTCGGGCTTCATATGACCTTCACAGAAAGCATGACGCTCGGCTGTTTAGATGAACCCCTCGTGTTATCGCGCCTTCTCCGGGTCTCGCGATAACAGAGGCAGCAGCGAGGCTGGCAAAGCAGCGTCATCTGACTCAGAGTAGGTTGGGAGGGGAGGGGGGGTGCAGGGCGATATGAATTAGTTATTAAATAAATAAAATAGGAGGGTGTGAATTCGTCTAAAATCACAGCTATCTAACCATCCGGGCTGCAGCGCGTATTTTCGGGCTCACAGGCCGCAACGGGGGCAGAAGAAGGAGGGAGGAAAACAGCTGCGCCGGACGGTGGGGGATGATGACAGTGATGATGCTCCCCTCTATGCCCCGCTGATACACAGGGACGGAAGGAACGCTGCTGCTGCTGGAGAGGATTATCCAGGAGGAAGGAAAACAGGGAGGAGGGAGAGACAGCAACCAGCATCATCCTGCAAGCACCGAAACACCGATCAGAAATAAAAAATAAATAAAATAAAACCCATCTAGGATTGGACTGGATTTCGGTGCCGAATGTCGGATACTGGCCTTCAGGGAAGGAAACGCATGCATATCCAACAGGACAGACTTCCAGTTATTATGCAATCAAAGCGAGCAGAAAGTGTCCCAGTGTATCCGCTCTAGTGCTGGATCTGTGTTGCGTTTTCGAGGGCAGCTGGGATTATAGAGGCTGCCCGCTCCTTTCGGTGAGTGAGAGTGAAAGTGGGGGGGGTAGGACCATATTGGACACTGATTGTGGAGATTGTACTCAGCGGATATTTAGAAGATGTCGGGGCAGACGCTGACAGACCGCATCGCCGCGGCGCAGTACACCCTGACGGGCTCCGAGGTCTCCAGAGTCGTGTGTAAGGCCACCACACATGAGCAGACAGCCCCAAAGAAAAAACACCTGGAATGTAAGTCTATCTATCTATCTATCTATCTATCTATCTATCTATCTATCTATCTATCTATCTATCTATCTATCTATCTATCTATCTATCTATCTATCTATCTATCTATCTATCTATCTATCTATCTATCTATCTATCTATCTATCTATCTATCTATCTATCTATCTATCTATCTATCTATCTATCTATCTATCTATCTATCTATCTATCTATCTATCTATCTATCTATCCAAACATACTACACTATGTCCTTTCTGACCCCTCATTCAGCTTCTTCCACCAGAGCAGTAATCCTTACATTGCACTGACTTCCATTCATTGAATCTAGCCTAGCCCCCAAGTTTATCCATGTTTACTGCATTTCTAGCTCTAAACGCCAACCAATAATACAGACACTGAATTAATCTGGGATTTGGTCATAGCTATGACCGGTCGAGGAGCAGTCCTAATGAGACTACAAAAAACAGTAACGCAGACACACATACAAGTGCACACAATTCTGCTATTTGCAGTGCCATATTATGTCACAGAAATGTATCACGCTGAACATCTTAAAGGTCGCATTTGATTTTGTCATGTAACGATTACAAACTTAAATGTATTTTAATGTAATATTATGTGACAGACCAACACAAAGCAGTGCATAATTGTGGAAGAAAATTGGTTCATGGTTTCCAAATGTTTTTACAAATCTGAGAAGTGTGGGGTGTCATCTAATTAATAAGTGAAGTCAGTTTGTGTGTAAATTAATCTTAGTACAAATCTAGCTGTCCTGTGAAGGCCTCAAACATTTGTTAGAGAACATTACTGAACAAACAGCTTCATGAAGACCAATGAACACAATAGACAAGTCTGGCATAAAGCTGGAAAGCATGGCTTAACTATCCTACCCAGAGATGGCCAGGCAAAGGGAAGCATTAATCAAAGAAACATAACGATAGTAACTCTGGAGGACCTATGGAGATCCACAGCTCAGGTGGAAGAATCTGGTTGCAGGACAGCTGGGGTTTATGGGTGAATGACAGGAATAAACCCTTTGGTGAAAGAATACCAGAAGAACTCCTGTTTAAAGTTGACCACGAAGTATGCAAGGGACTGTGCAAACAGGTAGAAGGAGGTTTTCTGGTCAGCTGAGATCAAAACTGAACTTTTGGCCAACATGCATATCACTTTGTGTGGCAGAAAAGTAACACTGCACATCACCCTGAACACACCATCCCCACCATGAAACACGGTGGTGTCAGCATCATGGTATTGGGGATGCTTCTTCAGCAGGGACAGGGAAGCGTCAAGACTAATGGAGCTAAATATAGGACATTCCTGGAAGAAAGACTATAAGAAGATTTGAGACTCGGGTAGAGGTTGAACCTTCCAGCAGAACAATGGCCTTAAACATACAGTTAGAAGTACTATGGATCAGTTTAAATCAAAGCAATTGAGAAACTGTGGCAGGAGTTGATAATCACAGATGCTCTCCATCCAATCTGAGTGACTTGGAGATATAGAGGTATGAGCAAAACATTCAGTCTCAAGATTTGCAAAGCTAGTAGAGACACACCGCAACGACTTGCAGCTGTAATTAGTGGTTCCACAAGATATTCATTCATACCAGACTTCAGATTTATTTTCTGTATGATTCTGAAAACCATGTATTCTTTTCAGTCCATCTGACACTTATGCACAACTTTGTGTTTGTCACACAAAATTACATTACATCCCAGCAAAACACATTATGATTTGTGGTCGTAATGTGAGAAAATGACATAAAGTCCAAGGGTTTCTCAGGATTATAACTATAATTTAAGCTTTCTCAAAAGGGAAAACTGTACTGTAGTTTGAAGCAAAAAAGCAGACAAAAAGGTATAATGAAGCTTCCTGCGGGAAATTAAAATAGCAAGCTAAAATGCACAAAGGCCACTCCATGGTATGAATAACAGTGTTACCTAGGAATATAGCTATCACAATGCTTACATTCAGGAAAAACATATTTTAAAATCCCAGGAAATGCCTGCAGGTTGAAGTTGGCAAACTAAAACACACTGAGAGAAATCAGTCCATGGAAAATATAAAAGTGAACAATGAATTCTGGTAATTTAGTCAATAGCTATTTGCAAACTGGTTTGTTTGCACAAGTTTGCATCAGCATTTTATGACAAGTGAAGAGGCACGTGGTCACACCCTCAATTATGGAGGCTAAAACTAGCTTTAAAGTAGTTTTGTCATCAACATTAATGAGTTTTTTCAGACCCTTGTTCCATTACATTCATTTCAACATGAAGTTTACACCAAGATATCCTTGTGAAACTGCAAATAATTTGTTGTTGTGTAAAGCTACAGCTTCCCCTTGAGTTATGACCACTGAAGTACAGAATATGTCCGAAACAAATATATCTGCAACATTATTATGTATTGTATCATCATTAGTTCATTAAAGGTAAATCTCCTTCATTAAAGAAAACTGAAGGATAATATTTGACATACTATTATTCTTATCTATCTATTTACTTTTAAGTGCTGCACAAGGAGTTATTGAAAATGTTTACTTTCTCATAATTTGGTCTGTGATCACTACCAGAAATATAATTATATGTAATATCTGTTATAATTTTGTCTGTTATCATTTCAATAATGTCCTACAATGCTAGTTCTAAATTATGAAGCTATAGGAGGTTTTACCTGTTTTTTGCGTAAGGATATTTTGGATCTTATTTGAGGCTCTATGAAGTTTTTATCAGTATAAGTAGGTTTTTTAGGATTTTGTGGTCTTAGTGGCTGTTATTCACACGGTTTAGACAGGAAGGGGACAGACAGAGACATGTAGCGAGGGTCCTGACGTCAGTAGTCTACCGGAGGGATGATTAATATGGTGTACCTCCACCACCATTATACTGACCGTCGAGTAACAGATATCATATCCCACTGAGTTTGGAGAAAAATTGAAACAGTCAGATTGGTGGAAGGCAATATAAGACATAAACGATTACAGTTGAGATGTTTTAAATTGCTAAAGTCAACTAAAAGCTCGGTGGAGAACTTATAGCATTCAATATTTAATCTGCAGTAAATTATCCTGTTGTCATCTTTACTTTGCTTTGTTGTTTTTCGGAAAACAACGAAGCACAAGATATTGACTGGTTATAATTTCCCAACAGAATCCAATTCCAAATAAATCTCAACTGTCCGTTAAAGACATGTCATACACACAGTTCATCTTCTTAAGACAACCGTTAGCTGGCTAAATAATGTTACATAAGCAATGTTGCACGAAGGTTTAGATTGAAGGTACATTTGACCTTACTCTTATCGCTCAACATGTTGTTAAAAATGTTTCCCATCAAGGACTGTTCTGGTTAAAAATATCACAGCTGTTGGCCACATGTGTGCCTCTCTGGTGAGAGCAACATTAGGAACCTATGTTCTATTTTACAACTTTAACCAGACCAAATGGAGGTGAATCAATCAAAATCTTGGTAAATGATTAGTTGATTGAACCTTAATAAGTCTCTGCACATATTAAGATGCAATTACCTTATTAAAAGCACCATGCACATATCATTTTAGTCAATCTTGCCATAAGAAAATAGGCAAACATGTCTATCTGATATCTTATAAGATCTATACAATCTTGAGGCAAACCTTATTAACTACTTTGTTTTTACGGCATAATTAAATGTTTTATTTTGTTATCTTCAAGTCCTTAGATGATTTTATCCATGTGGACAAAGGACATATTGCAGTACTAAACATTTACTTGTGGTTTGCCAAGAGTTTAAAGACTTTTATTAAGCTGAGACATGACTGCAGCACAAATCAGACACTCATAGTAAACTTGGAAAAGATTTTAATCAGAATGTGGGTAGGATTGTTCAATATAATGAAAGTGCATTCACAAAAACTCACTACCACTACGAGACCTGTGCTGGAAGCACTGGTTGTCATATTTGAGGATGAGGCCTGAATTGCTTTTGCCAAGAAGATGCAGCTGTGAGTCAAGGGTGTGAATCGGAGGTTTTCAAGCCATTTAGATCAAAGACTTGAATCTAACTTCATCAAGATTCTTTAATATTCAGCAGCACTGGGTCACCATTGCAAATAGTGTGGTTTTTTCAGGAAGCATCTTTCTCACCGGTATAACCATCGGAACTGTTGGCTAGGACACAAGTCAGTAAGACAGGAATATAACACTAACCACATTCACTGTTAATTCTAGCATGCAGGGCTGTGTGGGATGCGAGCCAGACGGGACTGTTAGAAAAATTGGAATGATGTCTGAACAGAGAAATGTAAGTTTAAGATGCTTCTCTGGTTTCGTTTGTCTGGATTTGCACAAAGTCTCGCTTATGAGCCCTAGATGAGAAGGTTGGTGTTTTAACCTGTTGTAGACTATTGTCGCAAATAAAACTAAAAAACACATCTAGGTTTGATGCAACCAAGGTGCCTGTTGATGCATATTTCACACATGCAAAGTATCATATTTGATGTACTTTAATTAATAATTTTTACTTTTAAGTAAAAATTATTGCTTCTAAGCTGGATGTATTGCTAAATCCCAAATCATCATTCATTTTTTCCATCTTACTTCTCATTGTTAGTGGTGCAGAATACTTATGTCTTTGGAACTTGATTTTTTTATTCCTTTTGCCTGAAACAGCAGCTGCTAAATTAATGCTGTGATAACAAAATGTGTGATGAATGCTATTTATTTCTCCTGTGAGGAGTACTGGAAGGTAGCATTTTACTGATTAGGTGAAAACAACCAAGCCAGTTGGTTAGTTATATCTGCAGGTCAGAAGAAATCAGTGAAACAAGATTTGAATGTCGGTCAAAGGAAGATGACTTTTTTTCCAAAGACATGCCCTACTACTCCTGCTGCTCCTAATAGCCTCTTTCTCTTATCTGCTCATTGGGTTCCCAAACCTCTAAATCCTGCTGCTGTTCCAACAGTCACGACATGTTGGTAATGTGAAGGTCATGTTTTAGAAAATCTGTTGTAGAAAATCCCTCTATTTCGCATCCACACAAGGTTTGGAATGTAAATGTGTACAGATCACGCCACAGATTAAGGGTTTGGATCCTTCAGTAAGTATCACCATATCTGCTGAATCGTGTTCCTACTCCAATTAACAGTTTATTTTAACAGAGATGCTATTATGCTGTGCTCACGGTAAAAGCAGAGCATATTACCTACTGGGTGTGTGTTGGTGACTGGAAGCGGAAGCAGGACAGCAAGCTATTAAAAACATAAACAGCATGCTGAGCACCCTCTGGCAGACAGGGTGCTGTTACCACTGCATGTGTCACCATCAATGTGTTACCAGATTTCAGAGGCACAAGGCCTCATGGATAAAGATGGGGTTTGGAAGCCGTTAGGATGGTCTTTTGGGCTCATCTGGTTTATTGTGATTTTCTTCTTCGAGAGATTCAAGCTTATTCTTAACTTTGTTTGACAGTGGTTTCTTTCTTTTTATTAAGGAGTTCAGAGTTTGGAAATATTCTTTGGCAAACCTCAAGAATATCACTGAGAAGATTTTACATATTCTTCTTATAACAACTGTCTTTGAGAAGAGAGACTTTTTTCTTCTGTTTCATAATATAAGTCTATCTCCCAGAATGCTTTAGCACAGGGGTTCCCAAACATTTCATCACAAGTATCACTTCAGTATTAAGGTTTCCAAGTACCACCACACTGACATATTAAAATTGTAATATAACCCACAACTTTTATTAAACTTTTGTAAAAAGACTGCCCACTGTCGCTACTTGCTCATCCAGGAAGAGTGAATGCTGCAAGTTACTGACTCAATGCAATCTGCTGGGTTTCCTTTGATAGAACATTTGAACCAATTTGAATGATAACCTGAATTTGACAAGTGAACTGTGATAACTAATGTACGTATGTACTTGACTTGGAATCTGTCAAGTACATACATTAAAGTGCATGTGACGTGTTGATGTTAGATACTGGGCACCAGGCAGGAAGGTTAGATTGGTAAAACAAATCACCAAAAGCTGACTGTTAGAGAACTGCATCTGAGAGTAGCAGCTTGTCTCCATAAAAGCCACTAAGAGGAGTGTCAGAGAAACACATTTTCTGTCATATCAGAAGCACAAACATCTGTAGTTTGCTCAAATCTACCTCCAGATGGAACTCTGTGCTTTGGTTGGATGAGACTTAAGATTGAGCTTTCATTAAACAAAGAAGCCGGGGCCGTCTGGCATGAAAAAGAGACTGAATATGTGAAAAAGCATCTCATGCCCAGTTTTAAGTATGGTGGGGGATAAGTGATGCTAAGGGCCGTCATCAGACACAAAAAAAAACACCTTGTTACATGGCCATCTCAGTCCTCAGGCCTAAAAGCTAAACAAATCTGGGGATGATCTGTAAAGAGCGTAGCATCTAGTAAAGACGCATTACTCCTTGCTACACGCTTGACACACTGACCGAACAGCCATGGAAGTGGGACCCAAACGGCAGCAATAAACTCAAGTACAAAATTATGTCTATGGAAGCTTCTTCTATTTTCAGGGCAACAGTGTTACGCCGAACCAAAAACCCTGAACAATGGATGGCAGACTACTTTGAAACAAATGGATCTAAACTGAAAGAAACCATTAGGGACAACATAGCTACTATGAATGAAGATGCAAAATAATACAACAACATTTATTTAAATAAGGAGCTAACAAAATAATGCATTACTTACAAACTAATACAAACTGAAAATATTTTAATATATTCCCAGTAATTGTTCCAAAATCAACATATAAAGCACTTTCTTGCTTAAACAGTCCCCTTAATCAACGTTCTGTTATTGTACCAGCCCAGAACAAATAAATTGTGCAAAAAACCTTTGGGAACTTTTTGTCTGTGTACGTCTGCTGGTATTTACAAGGAAACAGTCAACTTTCGCAATTTTTGTCTGTTCACCTTTTTACAGACACGCCCAGACACACACATTCACACATTCCAAGCAGTCTAAATAAATTAATGAAACCTCAATTGCCATATTATTATTTACCTGTGTTGTACCAATGAGTTTTCATTAGCATGAACAATTAGGCATCTGAAATATAATTGTACCCGTGGCTCATTTTTAAATTCAATTCAATTCAATTCAATTCAAAGATACTTTATTGATCCCCGAGGGGAAATTAGAATTCCAGTACAACCCATCCAAACAGACATCATGACACAAGACAAGGGGCGGAACGGGTCATTGAGGCTTTGCTGCCCACTCACAGGCGCTGCCCTTGCTAGATGAGAAAAGAGGCCACATTAGGTAAGTAGAGGAAAAAAAATCATATTTCACACTTTATCCTTAGCAGGATACAGTTTGAGATTGTAAAAAACCTCAGCACAAAGAAGCAACAAATTTACAAAACCACATCATGCCGGGAACGGTGAAGGTGGTGTGAGGGGGTGCATATGTTTATCTTGAGCATGTGTGTGTGTGTGTGCAAGTAGGTCCATGAAGCACTGTCACAGAGGCCATTGTCCTTGATGATACGTTGGAATGTTCATCAAACGGCCACAAAGTTCTGAGCAGGTCCACAGATATCCTCAGGGAAGGGAGGGGGCAGAGGGAGCAGAGCATCATGTTTACATAACTTCCAGGAGAAATTGAAGATAGCCGGCCATCAAGGCCGTGCAGGGGAGCCAGATTCAGAAAAACAATAATTATTTGGGTTAGGCTGACTCTTAATTTTCTGTCAGCCTTGAGAGTCCTTAGAAGACAGCAGTGATATTAACAGCTCTGCCACTGGTTACAAACAAGTAGTTCATAAGATTTCCCCCCAGCTAAGCATTTTTTTCAGTGTGAGTTTATGCTTCTGAAACAAAAGGAACTTTTATTTTATCAGGAGTTCCAGCTTATCTTTGTGTTTCTATATGCAAGAAATACCTTAAAAATATATTGCTTAAAAAGAACAACATTTCTCCTTATCTGATTAAAACACATTTGTCATTAGATTGTATGAGTACCTCAAACAAGATCCTTTGACAAAAAAAAAAAACCGTTTAAATTGTTGTAATGTTTAGGAAATGACAAAATAACGATCACTTGCTGGTTTCATAGCAGGAATTTCTTATTTCAGAAATGAGTTCTCAAATTTACAGACTTACATTCACTGTTATGTTTTCATCACTATAGAAATTCATTATATTTGTTTTGGCCAGTAGGGTTAGGTGGGCTTTAGTTAGTTGCAGTTTACTAATTGTATCCCTAGATGTCACTGCAACCCAGAAAGGTAATATATCCTAATATTTGGTAAAAATGTCAGTTTTAAACAATAGCCTGCCAAACTGATCTAAACACAACTGATCAATTTACACATTTTCTGGCTTTTGTTCAAAATCCCTGCCCTGTTTAATTGTGGGTAACCATTCAATTAGTGCTGGCATTATATAGGCCCAGACTGTTCCAGTATCCCTCAAATTAACTTCTGTCTCATCTGTCTGGAGTGAAATCATCAATAAATTCTTGTTTAAGGGTTCTGCCAGCAGTGTACAGGGCCGATCTTTGAGCCAAGGATCCTTTAGATCATCAGTTTTTAGTTTTTTTCCCCCTTGATACTTACTATTATTCATTGGTCTGCAGAACATAATTCAAGGCAACCTTTTTCTGTTCAGATGTTTCCTTTTGGATGAATCTTGGACAAACACTGAAGCAACTTGATGCGCCTGTTATACCTGCTGTTCCTTGAAGCAGGTCTAACTTCTAGGTTGATAAAATGTCAGAAACACTCATGGTCACAGTCTGCGGTTGCCCCTTTTTTTCACCCTGACTCCCTTCATTTCTTCTTTTTTCCTCTCTCTTCTTGTATTCTCAATGAGTTGCACTGAAAAGAAGAACTTTAAAGTGGGTTGTTGATATTGTACAGCAGACTTGATCGCTCTGCAGGAATCTTTGAGATCCTCTGTAATGGCAAACATGGTGTGGGAGGTGGAGTGCCCAGCCATCAGCGTGTGTCCAGATTAATGAGGTGAGTTGAAGATCCCCCATACTATCACACTATTATCTCTGCTACTGTAAATCTTAGCAGCAAGTAGATGTGCTCTCCTCTCCTCTCTCTGATCTTTCAATGTGATGCTTATGGGCCTGAAAAGGAAAAGCTCTGTTGTGGATTTAATGCTCAGATAATAAAAGAAAAAAAAAAACAACTATCTAAACCAGTCTGGCCCTATGTAAAAAACTAATTGTCCCCTAAACCAAATACCTGGTTGTATTTCAGTAATGAGTGCCATCAAGCATTTTCAAATCAATGGCCATGCAATAGCATCTCAACTGGATACAGACTTTGACTGGGCCACTCAGAAACCCTATTCTTTCAAACCACTCAGATATAGAATTTCTGGTTTGCTTTGGTCCTGCAGTGTAAACCAAGCATGCTTTAGCTTAAGGTCACAAACTGGTAGTCAAACATTCTCCTGCAAGATGTTTTGGTAAAGAGCAGGAATTCATGGTTCCATCAATTACAGCGAGTCCAGGTCCTGGTCCAAGTAAACCAGCCAGTTACCATAACTTTCTCTTCACAATGTCTGACTATTGGTATGATGTAATTTATCTGAAATCTGTGTTAGTTTTACATGAACACAACAGTTTTGCCTTGTCAGTGCAGAGAATGTTAGAAATTAGGTAAGCCTATGTTTTGTTTTTTGGTCCACCCATGGTTTTGCCTTGGAACTCTCCCATGGATGCATTTTCTTGCCCACTCTCTTTCTTATTTTTGAATCAAGAACACTGATCTTAACTGAGGTATGTGGAGCCTGCAGTGCATCAGATCTTGTTCTGGGTTCTTTGTTGACTTCTTGGATGAGTCATTGATGTGCGTTTTGGTAGACCGCCACTCCTTGAAAGGTCCTTCATTGTTCCGCTTTCCTCCATTTTTGATACTAGCTCTCACTGTGCTTCATTGGGGTCCCAAAAACCTCAGAAATGGCTTTGTTACTCTTTCCAGACTGACAGATGTCAATGACTTTGTTTCTCATATGTTCTTGATTTTTTTTGGGGGGGGAATTTTATGTCAGTTGTTTTAGATCTTTTAGCATACTTGTTGTCGGACAGGTTTTTTGCAAGTGATTTCTTGATTGTCCAGTTCATGGAATAAATTGGTGCGGGTGCTGCTAGTAAAAGTGAAACAAAACAAAGGGATAGTTTTTTTTCACTCAGGAAGTGAAATCATCATTTGAAAACTTCATTTTGTTTTTTCTCTGATCATCTTTGTCTGATATCAACATTTGTTTGAAACCCAAAAGATTTAAGTGTGCCAAAAAAGTAAAAACACAGGAAATCTGTAAAGGGGCAAATACTTTTCCAGTTATGTAAATGGCTGCGTAAATGGTACTTGTGCCCTGGCTGTACATCAGCCAGCTGCATATCAATAATGCAGTCAAGCTAGTGTTTCCTGCTGTATCATTACTCACTTTGCTTTCATTACTCAATGTTTCTCTTTGACTATAAATGGCCAAATGTACAGAGGACCTTTGTTTGTCACTAATCATACCTTAGAGATCATTTTCTTTGTTTTTCTTTCTGTGACATTTTAATGTTCATTAGACGTGTAGCTCACAAGATGGTCTGATAAATTCTGTTTAGTTCTACCGGAGGAACAGAAAAGTGTCACAAAAAGTTTTTCTCCATTTTGTATTTTCTCAGATCATCTTTGACCAAATGTACAGGGGAGC